>NC_056739.1:1190183303-1190255803 GCF_019279795.1 Protopterus annectens
ACTATTTTTTTCTGAATTTATGCTGTTTTCCACCTGAAAAATGGTTAAGAAATGACTTACAGCTTCACAGCAGTTCTTGGCCAATTCTGATTGTTTTTTTTAAACACAAACTTGCCTTTGCTTGGATCATGGCTCATCCTGCTCTGTTCGCCCTCACTACACTCAGACTCACTCCACTCCCCTCCCTGCCCCCATATCCCACATGCCCCCCAATACCTGTAATTTAAACTTTTCCAAACCACACCCACCAGAGTTCAAACC
Organism: Protopterus annectens; assembly: GCF_019279795.1. Lineage (NCBI taxonomy): Eukaryota > Metazoa > Chordata > Ceratodontiformes > Protopteridae > Protopterus > Protopterus annectens. The sequence continues at coordinate 1,190,183,565 of NC_056739.1, forward strand.
AACCAATCGGCTATAGTAATTACAACTAACATCTCCCATTACAAATTACTAGCTATCTACAATACATTTGCGCACACACACAGAAGTGACTACCCAACAGAAACATATCCAGTAAACACCCCAAACATTTCATACATAATTTCTAACATTGAATATGTGACATTATAAGACACTAATACCTTAACAAGCAAGAATTTATCTTCCCTCAATACCAATCATTTTTCAACGTCCACACTTATAGCCATAGCACCACTTCCACACCCAAAAGGTCCAATCACAAGCTCATCAGCCCCACCCACACAATCCCTACCCCCACTCCCCTTAGCTATCTTCCACTTTAGAACTAGCTTGACTAATCCCATAGCCACTCTACTCTCCACTCTACTGCAATGTCCCCAATACTACAATACTCAAACATTATGCCTCTAAAACCCACCTCCTTTGTAATCCTTCCTCTTTTTCTTCTCTTCCTAACCTACCTTCACCTTCTCACCAGTTCTCCAAATTCTAATCACTCTCCCTCCTTTCATATAACTTCTACATGCTCCACATATGTTAAACACCCCACAACCACTATATCCCCTCATCTCTATTTCTTCAGTAGCAGCCTCCTATTGCCTTATAAACTCATTCATGTTCACTGTCTGTCATCCCCAATCCCTAACAACACTACTATAACACAATACACAACTCTCAAACAGGACAGTAAGCACTCTAAATTCCTCTTTTTCCATATTCATCAATGTATTACCAACCTTCTCTCTGGTGACATTCACCCAAACCCTGGTCCATCTGCCTCTCTTCATTCAAACCCATCCCTTCCCTATTCCTCCTCATCCTGTAAATCCCTCCTTTTCACTACATTGAATGCTTGAAGCTTATGTAACAAGATTCCAAACTTCCATGCCTGGCTCCAACATAACCATCCAGATATCCTGTCTGTTACTGAAACCTGGTTAAAGCCACACATAAAAGATCCTGAAATCACTCCCCCAGCAACAATATAATTAGAAATGACAGGACCCTCAAAAAAGGTGGTAGAGTAGTTCTTCTCTACTCTTTCTCCCTTACAGTTACACACTTCACCAAACCCATACTCCAATTCACCAATGCCGAACTAACCCTGGCCCTCCTCCAGATGAATAAAAACAAACACATATGTATAACTGCTCTTTACATTCCCCTAGGAGTCAATATCCCCATTCTTGATGATATCCTCTCCTGGTTCTCCTCTAACATTACCAACGAGACCATAATCCTCAGTGACATTATTAACTGAACCAATATTCAATCTCCTACTTCTCCACACAAAATAAACTTATACAACTTCTCACTTCTCTAATAAACTCTACTACCAGGCCTTCAAAACACTCCTCTGGTACAACTCTTGACTGGATTCTTGTTTCCCACCACCAACACATCTCTGACAGCAGTATCCTACCTGACACTCTTAGCGATCATCTTCCTTCTTTTGCTCATTGCCTTCCCTCCTCCTTACAACTATCCCACACTTATATCTCCTCCTGCTCTCTCAAAAACATCAACCCTGAAACCTTCTCCAGCTCTCTAAAACACACAAACTGGAGTCCTCTAAAAACCCACTCCCTAGATAATGCAGTAGCCTACTTTAGTACTACTATCTTTTGACCTGTTAATTATCCTTGCTCCCTCCAGAACCAAAATAATTAAAAGTAAAACTGTCCCATGGTTAAGCAAAGAAACTACAACCATTATGCATCTCTGTGACAAAGCCTAGAAACATTACAAGAAAAATAAAACCCATACCACCCTGACTGAATATAAGCTACTATGTAAGAAAGTAAAAAACTTGTTGCATCTGACCGCAAATCCTATTTCTCCACTCTTCAAAATGACCACAAGGCCAACTCCAACAAATTCTGGAATGGCATCTGCACCCTCCTCAATCCTGGCAAAAGAGACAACCCCTGCCCTGACCCAAATGTCCTAGTCCTCTCCTTAGCCACCGTGATTCTATAGCCAAACTAACTACTTCCTTCCCCAACAAAGCCTCACTTCCACCTCCTCCTATCTCTCCCTCCTCTAACACTACCACCTCCCAACCCCCTTCCTTCACTATCAAACCCATTCCTATTTCCACCATAAAAAACTCCTTCAGAAACTGAAACCATGCTTAAATGTCCCTGATGACCTTCCTTCCTACTTCCTCAAAATTGCTGCTGATGTCATCGCCTTTCCCATCTCCCTTATAATAAACTGCTCAAGCCAAGAAAACTATGTACCCCTACTCTGGGAAAAAGGCCTATATCATTCCCTTTCACAAAGGCTGTAATAACAACAACATTCCCAATTTACGGCCAATCGCTATCTTATCCCCTATCTCAAAAGTTCTAGAAAAGTGTATCCACCTTTAACTTCTACCCTACCTCACAGACAACCACATACTTACCCCCAAACGACATGGTTTTGGACCTGGCTACAGTACCACAACCACTCTCCTCTCCTTCCTCAAAACCATCAACAAAGCCTGGGATTTTGGCTGTCTAGTGTCAACCCTGCTTCTGGACTTATCCAAGGCCTTTGACACTATCTCCCATAACCTTCTCTTATCTAAACTCTCTAATCTAAACCTATCCCACTCTTCTGTCAACTGGTTTTCTAGTTACCTCTCCGACAGACAACAAGCTGTCAAATGGAAAAAAGCCACCTCCTCCTTACATCCGAGTGACGCCTCCAGCTGCATCTGCAGTTAACTCCAACTGACTTCTCTAGGCGTCAAATATTGCTTGTTTATATTTGTATCAATAATTCCAAAACCATGCTACGTACAAGGTTTTAAATGATTTCATCTTAAAGCTTACACAATGGCAAACTCAAATGCATTAATATTTGACCTCTGTCTGTTGCAGAAAAACAGATATTGACTATTTTTGTGATATTAATTTACATAGATATAATTTTCACATTTTTTGAAATATCTCAACAGCCAAGTAACACATACAGAACTCTTTAGCCTTATTTATAGTTCTCAGCTAGATGAATAAAATGACGCCAACAGTATGTGTATAACTTGAGTGTTTGCTGAGATTTTGTGAGTTGTTTACAAAATATTACAAATGTAATAGCTATTGTGTTTACTGTGATTCAAGACCTAAAACCTAAAGAATACTACCACTGTAAAATTAGTTTGAACTAAAGAATTTGCCGTTTATACATCTTTCATAACCCCTATGGTTCTAGAGATATGGACATTTGTTTGAAATATGAGTACAGAATTTGAGTCTGTCAAAAGGCTTAGACTCCGCTCATTGGAAGTTACAGTGCAAACTTCCTGAGCTCCTTTGGAATGAATGAGTTAATACACCTACAGGCGTACCTCAGGGTTCCATATTGGGTCCCGTACTGTTCAACATTTTCATAAATGACTTCCACCAAAACATTCCTAGTGCTAAACTGATTCAATGCACAGATGACTCTTAAGATCATCTGCTCTGCCACTTCTACCTCCGCTCTCCTAAAGTGAACTCAGAATGCTTTCTCTTATAAGGAACATTGGATGATAGACAACCACCTATCACTCAATGCATCAAAAACTAAAATTGTATTATTTTCCCCTTTAAAAAGTACCATTATAGACAAGAACTCATTCTCCATTACTAGTCAAAACAATACCCCTCTTGAGGTAGCATCCCATCCAAAGCTTCCAGGAGTCCTTATTGATGAACAGTTAAAATTTGATACCCACCTACTAAACAGTATAAAGAAAACCCACCAGAAACTAGGCATGGTCTACCATCATAACCACTATATCACTCCCACTAAACTTGTACTCTCTAACACCTTCCTCATTCCTTCTCTCCTATATGGTGCCCCACTTCTTACCAACCTTCAATCTTCTCTAAAAACAAAGCTATCCTATTATAACAAAATTTCTAAGCTTGCTACCAGCTATAAATCCTCCTCCCACCACTACAATGCCCTACACAAACTAAATTGGCTCGAATTTCCCAACCATCTTACCTACATTCAACTTACTCATGCCCATAAACTCATCTTTAATCCCTCCATCTGCTCCTCCCTTGCCTCCTCTTTCAAAATGCACCTACCCAACAGACTTCTAAGATCCAATAACCAGAAATTGCTTGAACTGCACAAGCCTGCTCATCCTCCAGGCAAACACCTACTATCCTTTTCCCTAGCTCACCTATGGAACTCCCTGCCACCTCTTATTCGTACTACAGACAACCACTCTACCTTTAAGACCCTGCTTCATTCCCATCTCAAACCCCTCTGGGAATGTTCCTGCTCTCATCCCACATGACTCGCCTCTTTTTCCCCATTTCTCACACTCCTTTACTTCTCTCTTCTCTTCATCATACTGACTTCTGTGACTACAGCCATCTTCATTTGTCTCATTTATTCCCACTCTTGAGCTACTTTTTTTTCTTATTGTCCCACCCTTCTTAGAATCAACAATTAACACCTCTTATTCCCCCATCCTACTCTGCTAAGATTTCATGTAAAACTGTAATGTCAATCCTGTGTTATTTCACATGATAACAAATCTAACACTTTCTTTTATGTTCAATAAATAGAGTTTTTGCCTAGCCGTGTTGGTTCTGTACTTGTTTTTTACTTCAAGCTAACAGGAATATGCACCAATGGATTTTTCTTATTTTAATTGACTTATGTGTGTGTGTGTGTGTGTGTGTGTGTGTGTGTGTGTGTGTGTGTGTGTGTGTGTGTGTGTGTGTGTGTGTGTGTTTGTGTGTGTGTGTGTGTGTGTGTGTAATTTTACCTTTTGCTTTTTTGACTATATTTTTACTGCAATTGTGGATTGTTTGTCATGTTGTGTAATACCATCGTTCTTCAATAGTATTACATAAATGTAAATGCATTGTCTTCAAATTATATTGTTGTTCATGGAGCTTTTCTCCCTGGGACTCCATTGAAAATGGGCCCAATGGACTATCCCGGTAAACAAACTGTAAAATAAATCAATAAATATTGCCAAATACTAAACCACCTTTCCTTTGTTCCATCAGTGAGAAATCCAAGTGGAGTTGCATAAGAGACTTAAAACACATCCCTGTCTTAGATGCGTATTATCATCGAGAGGGTCTTTGGCTTCCTAAAGAGCCATTTAAGGTGCCTGGAAGAGGGGGGGGTGCCCTTCAGTATGACTCATCTACCGTGTGCAGGATGTTTACTACATGTTGCATTCTGCACAATATGATCATGCGCTGATCTGATGGTGATGTGACCCACACTGTCACTGCAGCTCCCATAATGACCAGCCAGTAGCAATAGTAATGGATGCCATGCAGCAGGCTCATGCAAGCCATACAGTTGCTGAGGAGAAGAGACAGCAACTAGTCCAGAACTGTGGACCACAACATTCAGGTTAGTGTTTCCTTTCTTGTGAAAAACACAGAGAGTAAAATTGATGCAGGCAGTGATTTCTGTGGGCTCTACTATGTGGTGCATGGTCTGCTGTCACTGTTCATCTGACATTCTGTCATGTATTAAAATAATTCATTTTTATTTTCAAAAAGTTACTCATATTACTGTTTGTAAAAGTCATGCCTGAGTGTTCACTGACTCCTGTTCAGTGATGTCATAAGGCATCGTATAAGGAATAGTCACAATTTTCACTGTTTTTTATAATATATTCTGCTGAGGTGGTGCACCTAAGTATGTATGTTCTGAATGTCCTCATGCTGTAGTAAAAACTGTTTTTCAGTATTTTGTGAGTTCATACATTGAGTCTGAGTGAAAACTTATCATATTGTTTTTTATACCATGTAACTTATTCTAAGATTAAAGTGTGAGATACTCAGCTTATTTTATTTTTGTCATACACAGTAACTTGCTCAGAGACAAAAAATATCATCATTAGTGCAGTGGTAAGGGTAAAGTGACACCAGTGTTTGTTTTCAAGGAAGAATACTGATTTTAATCTGTAATTTTCTTATTAACGTTTCCCTTGAGTACTTGTGTATTATAACTTAAGTTGTAGGTAATTGCCAGTTGAGGAATGATAATGCATAGATTATTGGTGTTAATCTACAATTTCATGTTATGTAATACAGATTTCTTTACATAGTTCCCTGATGTTTTAAGCATTACCAGTACAAGAATGAAATGCATAGGATTATAAAGTGCCCCCCTTTATTTTTTTTTGTTTATTCCTAACCTATTCCCCTTCAAGCAAAATATTCACCAGTGTTTTTGAAGGTCAAATTGCAAGAAACAGAATTGTCAGAATTGATTCACAGTTGCTCAAGATCAAATGAGTCATACACATCTCCGAAAGGTATGCTTGTGACAGTGCAAGCGATTTTAAAGATGGGCTGTCATGAGTGCTGCATGATGAGTTGGTCCAATATTGTAACCTGCTTGATGTAGGTGAACCTGCAGACCCTGATCTGACAGTGCTTTGTGAATGTGATCTGGACCTCGAATAAGAGATTCGGGTAGGTGTAGATGAATGCTGATGTGGTCTGCATGAAATCTGTCATCCTTGTTCATCCCGACTAGTCACAGTACTTTGTTAAGAAACACTTGTAGTCTCATGTGATTTGCCCCCACATTTCCAGTACCTATCCTCTTCCCCTTTTATGACTGGCTCCTACTTGAGTCTGGTAAGCTTTAACTAGTGTATGAATGGAGGAGACCACTGATGCTTGTTGTGCCACCACACTGTGCATCAATGTGATCATGGCATTATCCCTAGTCTGCAAATCCTTACACATACCCTGGAGGATTTGGACCATTTCCAGCTGAGTCTCTGTGGCAGTGCTCTGAGCCCTTTCAGTGCCAAGGCACATTTGCTGCTGGGCAGCCAATCCTTTTTGTGTTTCCTGGGGAAGCTACAACAAATGTCTGCACCTGTCTCCCCTTTGTGAAGGTGTCCCTGTGGACACTGTTAACAGTGAATGTCTGCCATCTTCCTGAAACGTTCCTCTGAAGTTGGGGATACTGATATAGAGGTGCAGAAGTTTCCCTCCTGTGCATGCTTGAGTGCAATGTCAGCTTGACATTGTGATGTACTGCCATTTACTGCAGAGTTATTAACATGCTGTGGGGTGTGAGATCCTGCCATTAAACTTGGGGACTGTGCACTAGTTTCCTCAGGCTGCCACTTAATATAACTATGTATTCATCATCATCATCATCATCATCATCATCATCATCATCTTCATCAGCCATTCTGCTGCTGATATCCTCCAAAGTTATTGTTATAGTGGAACTGTTTGTTTCTACTACTGACCTTATAAAAAATAATTATAAAAAATTACTAATAAAGAAATAGCATACAGTAATGTATGCTTATTAAGGAGGTGTGGTGGACATTTACCAGGCACACTGCCTTCATTGTCATTATGTATAGATATAAAGATTCACCTATTAATAGTAATTGCCATATGTTTAATGCAATCATTCCTTCTCAGTATTCAATTCTCTATATAAACATATGTTACTGTTTTTTAACCAACCTTCTTGAGCAGACGAGTATCTGTGCTGCAGACGTTGGTAACAGCCAGTGTCCACCCTACCTCTGATTATTCCAGTGCCATCATCTTCTGTATCATAGTTATCCCCAAGGATGGAGAAGGGGTATTCCACATCTGATGTTAAAGGGATAATTGTTGGAGGCCCCCCTGTACTGGTACAGGTAATTGCATTCTGCCTCACCTTGATTCTAGCATTTTCTATCATATCATTTGCCCTCTTCTTGCACTGTGTAAATGTCCATCTTCTACCACCCACTGCATTAATGTTTAGGACAACTTGATTTCAGGCTTTTGTCCTCTCAGCTTGTTTGTGTCCCCTTTGCAAAATAGTTTTTTCTTATACGTCCTAAAGGCTGCCCTGATGATGTGATTTTTCCCATGGTTAAAATTGTCCTTTCTCTGTCTTGCTTCTTTGTTTTGCATCATTACTCCACATAAAAACACAAGTCATACACAAAAAACATTTGATGTAATCATCAGTCAAGCTACAAAACACTGACCATGCATGCCTGCCATCCTTGTATAAAAAATGTTAGGCAACGTAAATCTCATAATTATGAATCAGTCCAGCCAAGTAAAGTTACGGTATCGTAACAGTCACAGTATCATAATACATTCAGCACAGTAAAGCAATCAGTTTTTAACAGATTCTTTCTTCCCCTAACTCCTACAATTGCCATTTATTCATAATACTGTCACTTTTCACTCATCAGTCACACTCAGAAATCTCCAAGTAAAGACAAATGTATGTGAGCCATCTAAACATCCTCACCACTGCAGTACTTCAGAATTAAATTTCTGCATTTCTACCATGTATGCACAATCACTAAATGATCCCAAAGTAAATGATTTTTCTCATTAATCATGAAACATTTCACTACTGCTGTAATGATTTCCCACTTTACAGTAGTCATTAATAGCCATGATAATATGCCCATGATATCAGTAAAATAAACATTTTAAAATAACATCACTAATTTTACATAATTTTAAGTGTTTCTTATTAAATTGTAATCTTTTGCTTATTATTTCCTTACTTTAACAAATCTGTTGTTTCCTAATACATTTGCCGCCTAACTTAAGTAATCGCAAGTTAATGATGGCATTCAAGTATTTCACATAAAGTCAAGTCCATTTACACATTTTATATGGAAATTAGGCCATTTTGCATTTATCTCTATGAATCATAGTAATACACAAACATGTATGGCCACTTATGAACATATCTTGCACTCGGTACTCATGAATGCAGCCTCAGGTTCACATGAATCTCTGTGGTCAGCTGTAGAGTTCACAGCAGTCTGCAGCATTCCCCAGCATTGCACAGGTATGCTCATATATGCTTAAATTTGAAGACATTCAGAAATAAAACAAAATGGAGTCATATGCATTACAGTTTGCACAACCAAATCTAATGAAGTTTCCAATGTGGAACAAAAGCGGTCAACTTTATTAATAAATTATTGTTTTTGTCTGACTGATTCTTGTTGGAGTTTATCTGGAGATTGGTTTGGGCACCACAGCAAGCTTTTTGTGGTTACAACCATACAGTGTAATCTCTGCTTATCTAACCACATGTGGCACATCTTGTCACCTCAAACCACTGAATACTTTATAAAAGTTGCTCATTACATACATAAGTGTATGCATTTATGTACCCTCCCCCACAAAAATATTCCTGCTGCTACAATGAAGGAATTAATAACATTCAGATGTTATACTTCCAAAAGATTGCTAAGGAAAGGAACTCCAAGTGGCACTTATAAGTAATGAAAAATAGAAATGTTCATTGCATATTGTTTTTTATTCATCATATAAATAAAATTAGAATGTATTACTTTAAAAAATTGTATGTTGGTTAAACCAAACCTGTCTGTAATAAAAGTAACAGGTTTAATGTCCCTACTGGTAAACTAGGTTTGGTTAAGGCAGTGTCATACCCAGGAGGGAGTGGTTCTAAACCTGTGAACCACAGCCCTGCTCATACTTTCTTCATTCTGGTTCTGGCTCTTCTAGTCATGGCAACATCTGTTAAGGCACAAGGCTGCACTTCAGTCTGGTTTGATAAAGAGACCAAAATGATGGTCTGCCTTCTGAAGGAGTCATATCTGGAAAGATCCAAGCATGTATTAGAGGTAGTGATTGAAAAAAAAATAATATCTAACAGATGTTGGGTGAACACCTGGAAACCCCTACAGGGATCACCTGCTCCATCCAGCAGTGCCACCACACATACGATGACCAGAAGACTAGTAGGCCGAACCAGCTGGCTGAGTAAGCAGACCAGGTAGAGGCAGGAAGGCCAGAATTCTATAGTAAGTCTAAAATATTTTTAAAAAGTCATATTTGACAAGGTTGTATAAATGAAGGTATTTGCTAGGTTAAATATGCATACCTGCGGTAATGAATCTTTAATGTTATTACAGTAAAGCAAAAAAATGTATAAACATATCTGTACACAAAATACATCTGAATACAAACATATGCATAAAATTGTCTGTGTAAATACTGATATAAGATATGTATGAGTGAAATATTAATCTAGCTATAGATATATATGTGTGTGTGTGTGTGTGTGTGTGTGTGTGTGTGTGTGTGTGTGTGTGTGTGTGTGTGTGTGTGTGTGTGTGTGTGTGTGTGTGTGTGTGTGTGTGTGTGTGTGTGTGTGTGTGTGTGTGTGTGTGTGTGTGTGTGTGTGTGTGTCTCTGAAAAACTTAGGCATACATCTGCATGAGTAAACTTACAACTGCTTGTTCATGCATTTACACAGAAAGAAAAAAATGTTTGCATTTCTATTTATTCATATGGTATTACATTAACTTATGTAGTAGTTACATCACATGCAGACAGTTTGTGTAGACCAGGAAATATTTAGTAGTTTAGTACTTATATAAGAAAGCAATTTCTTTTTCAAAAATGTAACTGCACGTACAAGGTGGCTGAAGTCAGTCAAGCACCACACATTACTCAGAGTGGAGGTTGAGGAAGGGGGGGGGTGCTGCATTGAGAAATGAATGTCTAGCACATACTTTATCAATATTGCTTCTGCATTCATTTTAAATAATCACCTTACACCATTAGAATTGTTAAGGAAGAAAACTATCTGTATATTCTGGGTGAAAAAATCCAGAGACTGTTACATGCAAAGCATAATATTTAAAAAGAAAAATAATCCACCTAAACTATACATTAAAGGGAGGATTAGCAAAGTATAAGAATTCAGACACTAATACACACTTGAATAAATGTGTGGTAAGCAAATACTGCAATGAATTCAATTGTTTTGAAATAATAATAATAGTATATTTAAATGTTAATGGCAAAAAAGCAAAATACAGGTCAACAAGAATTGTTCCATTTCTTCTCTTTACATTTGAAGCTGATATCTCCTATAATCAGAGAAGCAGGAGTGGTGCTTAGAAAGACTGACTAGAGTCTGTCAGTAAGCCTTAACAAAACAGTAAATAGTATTGTCTGTTTAACTGATATCTATATATATATATATATATATATATATATATATATATATGGAAATAACTAATTAAGGATTCATATAGAATTGTAACAAGCACTGCAGAACATTCAGTACATTACTGCAAGCAAGAGTGACATATGTTAGCATATAAGTGCAATTTTTCTGAATTTAACTGATTTTATTACTATTTATAAGGACATTACTGTACGATAGCAGTACGTGACGGAATATATTGCACTAGTACATTTCTGCAAGCAAAAGTGATATGTGTTAGTATAAGTACAGTATGCCTGCCTTTAACTTGTATTTACAAAGGATATTCTTATTGCAGTATTGCAAACAAATACATTTCAGGCATAAATATAATTATTATGTTTGGGTAGTTGACTGAAACATGTAAACTTCACCATTACATGATAGCAAAAACTGTTCTCCCAAGTAAACATAAGCACTTGCCATAATATTTTATTCCAAAGTCAACATAAGCACTTCCTGTACACTTTCAAACAAAAGTCTACATAAGCACATCCCAGACATTCTGTTTACTTCAATAAAGCTTTACAAAAATAGAAATGTTTTAAAGTAAGAAACTGAATACTGTGTAACGTGATGTATGAATTTATTGAGTGCATTTTCTCATTTGTCTCTCCCACCCACCTTTTTCTTCTCAGTTTTTGTTATTGTAAGTATGTATTTATTTATTTATTTTTATTTTTTTTTATTCCTCTCTCATTTCTGTTCGTTTTTACAGCTTCAAAATCCCTTGGAGTCACCTAGGCACATACCTCCCTGTTTATGGATTGCTCATCCTCTGTCCATCCAGGGATATAATCGTAGGGTAAAAGCGGTGGCACCGGTCCCATAGGCACCCCAGCATGTGGCAGCCTGGCAAGGTTAACAGAACAGGTGCTTCAGGATGTGGTTGAGGATGTGCTGGAAGAAGTAGTTGATTGGAGGATTCAGCCATTTGAGGTTTTACTGGAACATGTTCACGACACCCTATTCCCGCTGGTGCAGATGGCTGCATCACCACAGGCCCCTACCCCCTCAACATTGAGGTCCTCCACTACCTCACCATCTGGCAGTGAAAATGTTTATGGATCTGTGGGCTGAAACTCCTGCAGTTGCTTCATCCCTTCTTCCTGTATCTTTTCACCTACACCCTCTTATCAATTTCCTACCCACACAATCCTCTTATATAAAAAAAGGAAAAAATAGGGATGTCTATCCCCCAAAACATTCTGTCCTTCTTCTCCCACCTCCTCCAGCACAATTCTCTTTATGTTTTGCTTCTCTGTTTCCCTCTTTGTTTTGTCTCCTCTTTTTCAGTATTTCCTATCTCTCCCTTTCTATACTTTAATGAAACATTCAGGTTGTCCACATAAGGATACAATCATATAAAACAAATTAAACCCCTTTATTTTTGATAAAAATGTAATAATAAACTCTGGGCAGTCTACTGCTTGCCTTAACAGTTTTAGGCATGCCTGTATATAGCAGTGTCCATCCACAATATCTGAAGACATATGAATACAAAACTTATAGCTTTTATGTAGTACTTGGTATCTGCTTAACACTTGACTTTAGGTACTTTACAACTTTTATGTAAGTAAGCATGTTTTTCAAAATGCCTTCACTTTTCTTTATTAATTTCTAATGCCCTATGTTTACCTTATTTGCATATCCATGTTGCAGCGTTTTTTGCTAATAACCTCTACATAGTTTCGAACTGCCTGGATGACAAACAGTGAATATAACAACCACCTATGTATTGTGTTTTATTTATTTTTATTTATTTATTTATTTATTTACATTTGTTTTCCAGGAAAGCCTTACTGGGCTGTGAAAGCCCTTTTTCAACACAAGCCTGGGAAGAAAAGCTCCAGCTTACAAGACAGCATTTAGGCATTAATACAATGGCATTGCATAAAACTATATAATAGACAATAAGAAAAACATTATAGAAAAAGACACTTATTTACATTCAGTACAGCATACCAATATGAGAGTACAGATTAAGCAAACTTTTACTAAAGTTGATAGTACCACATCAGTGCTTGACTGAGAATCATGTTGATTCTACTCTTAGGCAGAATTAAGGTGTTTTTTTACCATGTAAGATATGATCCTTACAACTCAGTAATACATATAGGTTCCTTCACGTAGTCTCTCGCAGATACTTTTTTGGATAGATTATTACACACACTTCTGCAAGATCTCTTCACACTTTTGAAATCTCCTCCTTTTGCAATGCAAACCAGCACTTTCCTTGAGGACCTATTCATGAAAAGGTTAGATGGACACACAGTGCTTTGTATGCCATATAATGTATAAAATGGTATTTTTAACTGCTGAGTCCTGGAATGTGCAGTCTGAATGACAAAAATACAGACTTTTATGTATTAAGTTTGAAACTGACATTTCTCATAATTTTCTTTTGTCTCAGGTATGGCAATCTTGGAGCTACTATATATCAGTTTCATGTGTGGCGGGAGAGGGAGCTTGCCCCTTTGCAAAAAAAAAACAAGTTTAAAGGAGAAAAGTGATGGTCAGTAGTCACTGATCTGTGTTTTCAGTCTTTTTCTTTCCAGATTTCAGGACTTAGCATTGGAATTTCTGACACTTCAGCAGGGAGCCATATAAAACCCTCTGTGATTTGTAGATAGACATAAGCAATGGACAAAGTTCAATCAAGAGCTCTTGCATGATCTTACTCCATTGCAAAGTAAATCCCCATCCATTATGCAAAACAACACACCCTTTGATTGTACACTATTCACTAAACTGACAGCAGCATTGTATATGCTGAGTCCTGTAGTTTAAATTATGGGAGTTCTGAGGGCATACAAACCACTGCTGTAACCTCCCTGGCCACAGCAATCTCCTTCCACTGCTACTATGTTGCTCAGCAGACAGTGTTGACCAATATATTAGTGCTGTCAAAATATAACTCTTCCAAAACCTCTGTTGCACATCAGGAAAATCCCTACCAGCAAAAGAGTTCCATACAGAGCAAGCATACCTACAAAACACACTACTTTGTCCTACACTCCCCTATGATGTAGGCAAATTACCACCAGTGGAAGCTCAGACAGCACTGCATCCCCTCATCACCACAATATGGTAATGATCCCTGTGGTGCCAGAGCTGATGTCAGCCTAAAAAACTAATTTAACATGCAATATATATTTATTCTTATCACAAGCTATTGGCACCTTTGTAAACTTTATTTAATTTCTGTTTTAATTTGCAAAATATGTGTTTCCCATTGACACATAAAGTGGGGCTTTTACTCTTTTTGAATATAAATAAAATATAAGGGCATGAAATGTCTTTGAGATGTACTTGTTAGTGCTCTCTTAAAGAGGATTTAAGTGCATGCATAGCATCAAGTCACACAGCGGAGGAGACAGGAAAAGCCAAGAGTTATATAGTGTAATTAAAGTTCACTTCAAAGGAAGTAGCGCTTAGTATTTAAATAGTTTATTCTTGTAAAACTTACAAGTGGAAGAACTGGTTTAATAACTTTTACTGTGGGAAAGCAAACACCTAAAATAAGCTTATGTAATACTTTTTGCAAAAGGAGATGATGAAATGTTTCCTGTGGAGCATAATGGAGGACCTGAAATGTAGATACATATATGATACTGATCTTTTTTTTTCCTGTCTTGTGTTTCCTTTGAAAATATTGAGGTGCCACTTTCCTGTAAGTTTGTTATCTACAATTTCTGCCTGATATCTTCTAGGAACATATAACAATATGGGTTGGTTCTATTAAGCTAGAAGCGGTTAGATGTGTGAAGCTAGCTTAGGTCGACATTTTATTTGAACAGTCCTATGTGTTTACTTGAATGTTATTTTATTCTTCAATGTGCACTTTCCCATTCCTCACATATTTAATCTGCTGTAACTACAATCTCTACATTATTGCCTAAGTAAAGCTAATGTATTCATTTGTATCTTGACAGTATTCTGTTTTATAAACATATGATTGCTATTTATTATCATTTACAACTGTAGGCTAATAACTTTTGGCGGCTCCTCCCTCCACTTAGCTAGTTTGCTTCAACCTACTACTAGTGGAAATATTATGCTGTATAATTGTATATTTGTGTTAATAAAAAAACAGTTAGCTGGAGCTGCCTGGCCCACTGGGGTAATGGCAATACTAGTTTTCAAGAAAGAAAGCTTTAGGGAATTGGAGAATTCCACCAGCCTTCCCCCAAAAATTCTGCTTATCTGTGTGTGTGTGTGTGTGTGTGTGTGTGTGTGTGAAAGTGATAAGTTGTGTGAAAGGCATATATCATGGATAAGGGTCACTGGAAGGCACTGTCCTTCACAGAGTGAGTGTTGTGAACCATTCATGAGGTGCTGGATCAAAGACTTATCTCTAAAAGTGGCCTGTGAGTGGTCTAATTTGGGGTGAGGGTTGAAAGCTCATACTCAGGGCAGCAGTGCAATATTCCTTTAGATTGGGGGCAGGTTGCATTTTGTTACTTAATTATTGTGTTAGACTTGAGTGTACTTTCTTTCTATTATTTTAGCCTGCTGAATGCCAGTGGTGTGACTCAAAAGACTGTGTCTCTGTTGTCAGCTAGAACTTTTTCTTTATATTTGATTGAAGTGTGTGCCACCATTTGGTTGGCTAGGTGGCATTTACACTCCGTCTGTGCTGGATGTCACAACCCCAATGTCACTAAAATGCATAATTATTGTGATTCATTTATGATAAAAAGTCAGTGATGTCAGAGGTACAGAGTAACTACTGCATATTACAGAAGGAATGTAAACTGCAGGCACAGTTGTGAAGGCAGCATCCTACAGATGCTACTTATCTAATTAATTATCTAGGCATTTGTGTGTATTCCTACATTACTGTAGTACCAGACATGGCCATTTGGCATTGTGCCCTAATAACCTATACTACAGCTAAGGTGCTACAACTGACCTCTAGTGTGTGTGTGTGTGTGTGGGGGGAGCTAATGTATATGGCCTATGTCAGAAGTCTAGGACCCAAACAAATAGACCCTTCCTTTTACCAACTGTGAAGCTGGAGTGTATTTGTGTATAGCTGTTTCTGCTCCTTGTATCATTTACTATCTTTACCAAAACGTTGTGGAAGCAAAGTTGGCTTTAAGTTTATTAGTAAGAAAACAAATAACAGAAGAATTAATATTAGTTCTCTGTCTTACAATTTATTCATTGGAGATAAAGAGCTGATCATAGATGTCTATATTTATTAAGCAGTGAGTCATTTCCCCCCCTTTTAGTTAAGACCTGCAATATAATATCAGGTAATTAAAACAGAAGAATCAGAATGTATACCAGTGGAATTTATTAAATACCAGTTTGAGCATTTTTGTCCATTAAAAAATGTCTTTAATAGAATAACAAAAGAGTTGACTAATATTTTAATAAAATTGGACAGGTATGTATTCAGTAGCTTTCATTTTTTATTTATTTCTCAAGATTGCCATTAGACAGTGTTCTTGTTTTTTGCTTTAACAATGCCAGCTAAATTTTCTTCCAGTGCTGGGAAAATTACTTGTTGGTACAGAAAGGAATGTCAAACAAATAAAAGCTACCAAATGTTGGAGTGTCCTCATCAAAAGGAGTGAAGTAGCAGACAGTCAGCAACTGTTAATACTTCTGAACCAAGTGTTTAGTCTATTTCTATTTGTTTTTCCAGTTAATACAATAATCACTAACATTATGTCTGTTCATCCTGAAGTTTAATTTTTATAGTTACTGTATGTCAGTAAAGTTTTGGGGCTTTGTAAGTAATTTATGTCATTTGAAAACTGCCAATCACTATACTCATCAAGTGGTGCAAAAATTGCAGTATATTGATTAGGTTAACAAAAATTGCCAAAGCTCCAAGAGAATATTCAATAACTTAACTACAGTTTTGCAATTGTTGTAGTTTTTGTTATCCATAATTTTAAAGTCATACTAGTACCCCTTCTCCTGAAGTTTTGTACTGTAGTTGTATAATGCAGTTAGGAGTAATGCTTTCACTGCTGGGGACAGAGATGAAAAGTAGTAATGGCATAGGCCCTGAATAGGGCCAATGACCATGATGAATTTATCAGTCTGGATATGTATATGTGTGTGTGCATGTGCGTGTGTATATGTGAGTGTGTGTGTGTGTGTGTGTGTGTGTGTGTGTGTGTGTGTGTGTGTGTGTGGTGTGTGTGGTGTAGTCTGTTTCAACTACTGGATTGTGGTTGATTTATAGAATGTTTAAAACAGTGCAGCAAACCTCAGTTTAGCAAATGCAAGTAGCAAGCAGATATTGCCTCATCCTCCCACCTCTGCAATACACACGTTAAAGCCCATTACCAAAGTTTACTGAGTCGAAGTTCACTGAGTCATGATTTACATTCTGTAAATCAAATGCAGTCCAGCTGACTTTTGCAAATAAAACCATATAGTTACTGAAAAAGCTTCCTTAAAAAGTCTATATACATTATATATATTGCTGTCAGTGTATGATAATCTAGCCAGTAAGTGGGAGGGGTGCAGGGAAAAAAAGTTTGAGTCGGAGCATTACTTAGAAGTGATAGAACAGAGGTCTGTGTGGTGTTTTATATGTCAGCTAGATGGCATTAGAATAATACAGAAAAGTTCAGAGCTAGTAGTCAGATATGGGTAGAAATAGTAATAGAGTCAGCACACTGAGCAAAGGAGGAAGATGTTGGGTTTTTGTCATTAATTCAAAGGTACTTTGAGTAGTTTCCTAAGGACATAATGAACAATATACAGGTCGTTAGTGATAAGTAGTCAGAATAAGGTAAGCCAACAGGTAGGCAGAAACCACATTAACCTGGCACCAAATGACATATCAGTATTCTTTTTAGAAACTAAGCACTCCATTTTTTGGGATGCACCCCTACTTATCACATTAAACTGTTGCCACTAAGAAAACACTACAAAAAATGTGAACAGTGTTTATATAATCCAGCCACTTTAGTGTAGTCAAATGTAGTTTGTGGGAAGTGTACACCTACAGTTCCAATTATTCCATTCAGGTTAGAATACCAGAAATGATCTTTCTGCAGTAACATTGTCAAATGGCCACTTGTTTAGCTATAGTGAAGTTATAGCATTCTAACTGATTAAGTATCCATAAATGTATGACTTGTGAGGGGTAAAATGATATGAGGTATATTTTCTGAGGCAGTGATTGTGAGTCTGTCTCCAGAAAAAGGTATACATTAGCAAATTATAAAGCAGCTATGTGAAGATGAAGATTTGAAATGAATAGATACACTCTCTGATGTGATTTCAATGGTTCACGGCTTCTTATCATCTTAAACAACAGTGGGTCCTATATATGCAAGGTGGCAGTCTGAAGCAGACAGACTCTCATAACCTGTAATAGAAGTGATTTGAACCAGTAATATTACACACTTTAAAATATGATGTCTGTGGATTTCTTAAGGTTAACATAATTTGTGTAAGCAGTATGTTTTATTTAGCATTCTTTTCATCTGGACAACAGAGTTTAAATACCAATGAACAGTCACACTCTAATGACTTTTTCAAATCTCCTTCTATGGAGGCCGAGAATTTCATCTTCAAAATTTGAAAATGCTTTTTTTAAAGGGTAACTAAGCAACAATTTTTAATTTTTCCAAAGTGCAAAATGTTCATCCTTCAAAAATTATTCATGCACTAGCATATATCAGTAAATCAAGGCTTAGCAGTTTCTCATCTCATCTCATCTCATCTAGCAGTTTAGCTTTATTCATCTCTTACACAGCTGACCATGCTGGGTTTGCATGATATCTCATAATGCTTCATTTTGGAGTTTTCCTCTGGCTCACATCATATGGTCCATTACATTCAATATTTCTGGCCTAGTAAAAGCCTTCACAGAAATAAATATATAGTGCCACTATATTTCCCTTCCACTAAGTCCATAAACCCGCTGAGTCTTTGGTGGTGCAGGCTTACTGTGAGAACAGTCAAGTTAGTTCTACATAACAGGTGACTGAGAGCAGCTGACACTGAATGTTCAGAAATATGGAACCTCTGGATAATGAAAAAATGAATGTGAAAAGGGTATTCTTCATTTTATAAGCATATTCTACAGCTGAAAGACAGGGATCACTGTACTGTCAGTAAAAGAATGCACAGAAAATAAGTGTCTGAGAGTCATCTGAAAACAGAGGCAGAATAACCAAATATTTTAAATATAAGCAGTAATTAAATACTATCTTTCTAAATGAATGGAATATGGTTATATGGTTATTCAGAAGAATGTACATCATTTAATCTCATCTTCCAGGGACACATAGTGCATTGTGGGATACGGAATGCTTAACCAATACATTAATAAATTTATTAATTAATTACAGTTGTGTGAAAAAGTTTATGTCCATCAGCACATTTAAGACTAGAACAAAATATAAATTAATAATAACTGCTTAACATTCTGCAAGGTGGTCTGTACTGAACAGAACATTAAGACAGTATTATAAAATATCTTTTTTTTTCACTTTCTGCCCATAGTGGTCTTTTAAATCACATGCATTAGTTCCGTTTGGCAAATGCTGGCCTCCCTTGTATCAGTCTATGTGATTTTCCATGATGCAGTTTTTAACCATCTATAGTTACTGAATGTTTAGGGAACTTTATTGTGGTTTGGTTGTGGTAGCTAGCTATGACTCACTAAGCATTAATGTTTTATTTTTTTCAGTAGTACCATAGAAGCACTGAACAGTTAAGTGACGTGCAAAAGACTGACATATCTTAAGTGGAGTTTCTAAGAATCACAGCCAGCTCTGCATGCTGTATGCTATTTATGCTTTATTTCCTTAAACAATGAATTATACTATACTGCTAGTTTATGTAAAACTTCAGATGCCAACTGAGGCTATTAAGAGTTGTTGCCCATGGCTTGACTCAGTCATACTTCATTCTTAAGTACAGGGAGATTTTCTGCTAGGTATTTTCTGTACATTTGGCAAGAGGATGCATTCTAACTTACCTGAAATGTACTGGTGCTCAGAACAGTTTATACTACATTTTTTTTTAATTATATTTTGTCAACAGACTTTTTCGAAGTGGTTTTCCCTGTTTCTATTATTGAACTGGATTGAACATTATTTTAATAGAACATGTTCCAATAAGATAATTAACTGGACCTTTGTAGTTCAAAAGCTCCAGTGGCTGTCTTTCTTTTCACAGGAGTACTTATCCAGCAATTCATATTAAATCATGCTCTTGTCTTTAACTTTTATTGCAATGATAAATGATTTAATCATACAGGATTGATTTATCAAGTGTAGTGTAATTATATATTTCCCAATAATATATACAGGAATACTGGATGAAAACAGACAGGCCCTTTTAATGCACTGTGGTATATACTATTACAAATATAGCCCTGCCTGTCAGTTTTTCAGTTTTTCTACACTATGAACACTGTTAAGAAATTTAAGGGCACAATACATGAGCCTCATACCTCACAAATCCTTTGCTCAAGAAGTCTGGACATAGCCAAAATAATGGGGGGACAAAGGGCCAAAATCAGAAACATATTTTAAATGTTGCTCTTGTAAGCTTAGAAAGATACTAGAATAACATGTTTTGTATTAGAGTGCATTTTCTTGAGGCATATAGTCTGACAGTCAAATATCTGTCTTTATTTGATGACTACGGTTCAAAATATTTTGTCAAAATATGCAGATTTTATAAGAAACAGACAAAAAATTTGAGGCAAAAGTCTGGACAGTTGAAAGTTATGAGGAGCAATTAAGCTGCATGTACAGTAATGCATTAGAAAATACTAAGCTAAGCAGGTTTCAGGAAAAGGGTATTTGTTTAATTTCTTAACTTAGCTCAAAATAATACATATTCAGAGGTAGTGATATATATATATATATATATATATATATATATATATATGGATCCAGGACTGTTGAACGAAAGTTCAACAGTCTGAATCCAAAATCACTGAACACACTTTAACGAAAGTGCTTTTACCAAAAAAGCACTTTCTTTAAAGTCCGTCAAAAAAAAAAAAAAAAGGAAAAACAACAAAAAGGTGTTTATGCAGTGGGGCGTGTGCCCCCTACTTTAATATTCTCACTCCGAGATCGCACTACAGTGGGGAAAAGGAAAAAATTCCCTTACCCGCACCGTAGTACGATCTCCACAACAGTCATTCCCCCACGACTCCCTCTGGCTGCAGGCATACATACGCGAAAGTGCTTTTTCGGTTAAAAGCACTTTCGCATAAATATGCCCCGCCATTAAGCCTTAGGTGAAAAGCACTGTCGAGCATTAGTCCTAGACCCATATATATACATATATATATATATATATATATATATATATATATATATATATATATATATATATGTATATATATATATATATATATATATATATATATATATATATACACATATACACATTTTTTTTTTTTGCCCACAGGACTAAATAAAAAATGTCTCTTCTGCCTGGTTAAATAAATATGGCTTTAGATAACAAGTATCATACTATACATGATATTTTGCACTGTATTTTAAGACTTAGTGCTTTGAATTTTTTATTTGTATTTTGTATTATTTACTTTCAGTCAAGCAAATAAGATTATGCAACGCTCTAAAAAAGTATTGCAAGTCAGTTTAATGTCGATGTCATTAAAGTACTATGCATAATGTGAAATATAAATTCATCTAATTTTACTAAAAACTTTTTATACTGGAGGTAAAGTTGTGGCAATTTCATCTCAAGGGCTTTCTAGCCACATCATTTTGAGCTTACGTCCATTCCCCTTAATCCAACTGATATTACAGTTTACCCAACTTCACTGGTTATCTAATGTTAATATTAAAATGAAATTATTGATGAACTTTAATAGGGTTCAGATTTTTTTTATTTTTGATAGTTTGGTTTGCTAGCCTATATGCCAACAGTGCTGTTTTTAGTTATCTGTTTGCAGTACTGAAATCCTTACAAGCTGTATCATCAGGGCTCCATAAGTCCTCTTTACTGATAACCGGTTACTGACAGGATCACGTCTGACTGTTAGGCTCTACACTCTATGAAGTCGTGATGCTGTCCGCTGATTTACAGTTCAGTAATTCTGTCAGTACGTACTGCAGGTTTTTCCTTTGAAATGGAAATGGAACTTTGATGAAGTAAAACTTTTTTTTAAGTTCTGAGAAATCCCAACAAAATGGGAAATTTGGTGCTTCTTCGCAGACACCAAAAAGCATGTCTCTTTTCAAAGGTCATGCTCATCTTTACAGCATTTCATGAACTATGTTAAAGCCCTCATTTGAGGAAGTTGGTTTAAAAATAAATATTTTGGCTCGCATAGAATGAAATCACTATTTGCCCTATGTGGCATTGTCCTTCTAGTGATGCACAAATGTTTCCATTTCTAACCCAATAAACTGTACATTACATACATTGCAAAATGCTGCTTGAAATGTGAATGCCAGAAGCAATCATGCAGCAGACTTCCAAAATTAGCAATTTTCCAGCTTTCACCTAATTGACTAAGTCACGTTTTAGGAGCTAATGCATTCCAAGTATAGGTATTTACAAACTATGCAAACTAACAGTGCAATCATAATATATATAATTTACCCTAATGGTTTCAGAAACACTTAGAAGGAGCTTATTGATAGTAGTGAATTTTATAAAAATCTCTTTATAATAATAGAGTTGCCACAAGGCATTATGGAAAAAAGAAACATTTATCATAGAAGGCTCTGGAAGCCATTATTTTGTAGTCATCAGCATTATTGGATTGTAGTATATGCCATCACACATGGAATATTTTTAGAAATGCATGGCAACATGATGCAGAGGAATAAAGCCTTGAGTGTTACCCTGACAATGGGATTGACTCATGACAAAGGTGCCACAGGAAGAATCAGGGAGGACAGGCATAAGTAGCTGATGCTACCTTACCCATCCTGGGATGGGGGATGGCAGTTCATTCTACTGAAATATTGACATCTGGTTAAGGCTAACTGTCAGAGCAGATGCTGCATATCATTTGGGCAGACCATCCTCCAAGCAGATGCTGCATATCATCTGGGCAGACCATCCTCCATGTAGCATGTCTCTGTGCAATAAAAGTGCTCTCAGGGTGCACTGAAGCATGTGCACTAATAGGTGACTGCACTGTGGAAGTCCCATGCACCAAAAGCATAATGAGACATATGAGGAGCAGGAAATTGTGATGGCTGCTTGGAGGTCATCCCATTCCGATGCTAGAATGTTCTGATCATTGTCACCTCAGCCTCTGCTGAGATCCATTGATGTTAAATGGTAGAAGAAAGGTAGAACAAGAATAGGCAGTTGCACCAACATTGCTGCACACAGCAGGGATCTCATGGCATGAATTACGTGCTACAGAAGGTATTTCCACCAGCTAAACATGCAAGAACAGGCATTATACAGTGCAGTATGGATTCATCTAAACTATGCAACAGTGACAAACTATGTACAGTAGAACTATGCAATTTCTTCAGTAGGTGGCACATAAGACTCTGCAATAAATACAAACAGCAATGTAGGCTCACAGAGACAGTGAAGACATGAAAACAGTTTTGGCATTAATAGTTAGGATGTTTTTATTTGACCTAAGGATTGTCACTAGCTAATGTTTCCTTCTTGTAGTATCCCCACTACAGCAGTCTGCACTCAATCACAGTGCCGTTAAAGAATAACTAATATGGTGCCATTAAAGAACAAATAGCACTCCCTTTCTAGGTTCATGCAGTCATTGCATGGTTTGCAGAAATAATACAATGCAAATAGAAGAACCATTAATGTACAATTATAAAGCTCTAACTACTAGCCAGGTGACTCTCCAGCTTCATTGATATACAGGGATAAATCCTTCATAATGTTCCTCATGTCATGAATTCAATTAGCAGCTTGACTATCTGCTGGAGCTGGTGCAGGAAAGATAGATGGGAAGCTCTAATTTGGAATTGTTGAATATAGTCTCTAATGGTTTGTGATCTGTGGTTAATGTGAATTTTTTTAAAAAATGTACACATAAATATGCTCAAATGGCTTGACTCTAGCTAGAGGTTCCTTTTCATTGGGGTTGCATTTTACATCATCATCAGAAGTGGCCTGTTTCACATGTATTGATTATATGGTTCACATCTTGCATCGGGCTTAATACTGCACTGAGCCCAATAGAGCTGATTCTTATTCTAATAGTGTAGAGTTTCTCTGCCAAAATATGGAAACTATGACACAGGTGTGTTGAAGTTCATCAATTTCTTTTGTTTGTCTAGTGCTGCTTGTTTTTTTTTTCTTGTTTTTTTTTTTTGCTGAGATAGAGGAACACCTTTCCTCATCAGCCTCTCTCAGTGGTCCTGTAATTGTTCTAGAATCTCTTATACGCATGGAAAGTACAGTTGTGTTAGTTGAACTTAACCATAACTGCTGCAGTAATTTTAGTTATATGGGTTTATAGCCTCCCATGGATATAAGAGCCAGCCAGCTTCCAAAGCTTAAGGGCACATTCCACATACCCATACTGTCAACCAGCTTGAGCTGAGCTGACTAAAAGACATGTTTGGGCTTGAAGCTCTTCAGAGCTTTCCTGCCAGCAGAGAAAGGGAGGCTAAGCCAAAAAAGGTTAATACAAGGAACAACAAAAAATAAATGTCCACATCCAGACATAAAAATCACACTAAAAAAACAAGGGGTTGGAGGGAGGAGCAACAACTGCATTCATCATTTGAACATGTACTGTTATAGTAAGTTCAACTTACACAACAGTAGTATGTTGAGGATATTGAGTGAGGGATTGAGAAAGCCTTAATTCTCCATCTCCACAAAGGCAGCAAAAACAACAATATCTCCAACTTTCGACCTATTGCTATCCTATCCTCTAATTCTAAGATTTTGGAAAAATTTATTCAGCTTATGCCCTATCTTCTTCGGAACCACCTTCTGTCTTCCACACAACATGGATTCAGACCTGCCCACAGCACTACAACTGCCCTTATTACTTTCCTGTTCACTATTAACAGAGCTCTTGATAAAGGGAAAATTGTATCTACCATATTCTTAGATCTGTCAAAGGCTTTCAACACAGTTTCCCACCCTTTGCTTCTTTCACAACTATCCAACTTTAGACTCTCCCCTACCACTCTCAACTGGTTCTCAAGCTATCTAAAACACAGACAACAAGCCATCAAATGGCAAAACTCCATCTCCTCCTATCTTGACTCATCTACTGGAATTCCTCAAGGCTCCATACATGCCCCCCACCTATTCAGTATTTTCATTACCGACTTCCACACATCTATGCCCAATGGGGCCTTTATCTAATACTCAGACGACTCTACCATTGTTTGCACAGCTGACTCTATCTCTGAACTCCAGCTTAAAACTCAAACAGCCTTCTCTACCATTGAATCCTGGATGCTTAAAACCTACCTAGCCCTCAACCCTAACAAATCCAAGAACATGCTTTTCACCCCCAAAAAAACAACCCTTTTGGACAAAGACACATTTAATATCTATTCCCAAGCTAAAGCACAAATAGAAATTGTAAACCATATAAAACTTCTGGGGGATACTATACATGAACAACTAAAATTTTATGTTCACCTGCAACAAAGCATAAAAAAACCCATCTGAAGCTCAGAATGCTCTATAGGCACAATCACTTCCTTAACCCCTCCTACAGACAAACACTCGTCTCTACCTACCTACTTCCTTCCCTAATGTACGGTACCCCTCTACTTAACCACCTCCAAACCACTCTAAAAGCCAAGGTCGAGACCTGCTACAATAAAATTCCAAAATTCGCAACAAATTCCAAAACCTCCTCCCATCACTGTACTGCCCTTCTCACCCTAAAATGGCTGGAACTTCCAAACTACCTCAACTATCTGCAACTTACTACTGCCCACAAACTTATCTTTAAACCTTCTGACTGTCCTGCCTTTAGTTTTATCTTCACTTTTTACCTCCCAAATAGCCCCCTTAGAAATGAGAATCAACAACCCCTTCAGATACAGAAACCATTTAAGAGTAGTTTGTTTTGGCACGTTTTCCCTTCTTCTTCTTCTTCTTACCATCACAAGAAATATACAATTGATCTGAAGATCTGAAAGCTTTAATTCTATTAAGATAGTACTTGACTTGTCTCTGGACATCCAAGATATGGAAAGAAAAAGAGATGGACAGTTTGACTTAAAGTAAACGTGGATGCCACTTTAGGCATAAAAGAATGCTTAGTTCTCAAAGAAACCCTGTCCTTATGAAAAATGAAAAGGGTGGACTCACTGTAAGAGCTTGTAACTCAAAAGTCAGAGCAATCAGTAAAACTGTTTTCCATGTTAAAAACCTTAAGTCAGCCACATTAGCTGCATACCTCTCAACCTCTTAGAGGATGAACTCTTGACACAGCCCTAAATAAAAGTGGAACAAAGGCCCAAAAATAGGGACAACTTTTAAATATTACTCTCACAAACTTAGAAATTTGATGGAATAACAGGTTTTGCATTAGCATGAATTTTCTGAAGAATATGAAGTCTGAAACTCAAGTGTCTGTCATTATTTTCTAACTTCAGTCTTTAATGATTTGCCACTAATTTGCCAGAAAACCACAATTTTATGAAAAACGGACCAAAAATATGAGGCAAAAATCTGGACACACTGTGAAAGAGGTATGATTAGCTGGTTCAAATAGAGCAAGCGATATTTTGACTAAGAGAAAATTAAAATCCCAAGGATGGACCACCAGTTTTCGTGGAGGCCACTTATGCCAAACCTCTTTCAAGAACATTTTGACATGAGCCTGTATTGAAAGAGGAGGATCCATGGGGAGACATAGGTTCATAGGTTAATTTTAAGCCTGAACAGTTTCCTTTTCTGTGCTTGAAATAACCTATCCCATTTAGATATAGATTGGCCTTACCCATCCCATGGTAGATAATAGATAATAAAAATAACTGGGATCAAATCCTAGATAATTTGAGGGACTCATGCATGGGATAAAGCATTTAGAAACTGACTCTGTCCATTAGTAGTACTGGGGTCAGTCCTATCTATGGTAAATTTTCTGTTTCCCATCCATAAATCTATGTTGCGCTTTAATATGGACTTTGTTTTATGTGGATGGGGAGTCTGTTCCACAGCAGCAGCATCCTCTGTGAGATATACCTGTCCCTCCAAACTGTTCTGTTAATGTTGCAGAAGAGGTTTAGATCCCTAGACCAGGTATTACTGATGCCATTTGACTTGCTGATATGCAGTAAATCCTTAGTAATGGGTCAGAGGATCCCTTGTATGCCATGCAGAGGTCACATCTAAGCAGTCTGTAGACACCATGGATAGCAACAGGGCTTTGAGTTGGTCCATTTAGGAAATATTGTTTAGGCCTTTTATTCTTTTAGTAAGGTATCTTTGTGGGTGTTCCAGTTGTTGCATGTATCTGGACAGATATATGCCAGAGGAACATTGTATTCAATGACTGGCCTAACAAGGGCTGAGTAAAGGGGACAGTGACATCCCTAGATCTAGACGCAATCCCCTTGATTGCTGGGAAATATAGAAGGACTTTCTTACAACAGGCTTATGTTAGTCAAATGTTAGGTAACTATCACATAGGTTCTCAAATCCAGAACAACTGGGTCAATTCTTAGAGGTGTATTGTCAATGCACTAGTTCTCTGGGGTAGATGACTTCCCAAAGGATACAGTAATACATTTTTTGGCATTTAGTTTCAGTCCATAATTTTGGCACTGGATATTTATTTGGGACAAACCTTCTTGCAGGATGACTAAGTCATTTCGGGATTCAATGACTGCCCCTAGCTTGCAATCATCTGCAAACTTAGTTAGCCAGACCCCTTTAGTGTTGGCTTTTTCTTCAGAAAAGTAGATGCCTAACAGGAGAGGTCCCAGTACAGAACTCTGGGGAGCATGCTGAAATGTCTACTTGCTAATATATGATTTTCTAGTAGCACATAGTAGTACTGAATACTAAGTACACCCTATGTCTAGAGTTATAGGGAAGGGACAAAGGTCATACAAACTGAACCCACCTTCGAGATGGTAGAGTAAATATTGGAGAGTCAAAAGAATTTGGAAAAGAGACAAAGAGAAGAAAATAAGATGCATCATTAATAGAGTACGTTATTCTCAACAAAAATCAGATTTTCAAATATGTTTACCTACACTGGTGGCATAACGCTTAAACTCACCAACAAAACAAAGTGGCTACAGTGTGGTGAAATGAGATGCAAACTTTTAAACTCAGAAACCAACATAAAACCCCACAATCAACAACAACCGCAGAACTCAAATATCGACTTTATTCT
This sequence comes from Protopterus annectens, assembly GCF_019279795.1. NCBI lineage: Eukaryota > Metazoa > Chordata > Ceratodontiformes > Protopteridae > Protopterus > Protopterus annectens. The sequence continues at coordinate 1,190,211,865 of NC_056739.1, forward strand.
TGTTTGTAGCCATAGCAGTTGTTGACTACAGTGTGGTGTTATGAGCTATTGTTTTGGCAGAAGTGCATCCATCACATTACCTATAAAAAACAAGTCACGTATCTGTTTAATTATTTATTTACTTATTCCATTTGTTTACCAGGAAAGTTCAACTGGGTCAAGCAAGACCACTTTCACTGGAAGCCTGGAGAGAGAAGCACCACACATTTTTAATATATTATTCATTGCAAAACATACATAAAATAGTTGCATATAAGAAAATATATGTAGTATAAAGCACTTGTAAAAACTCTGTGTAATGATCAAAATGGACATCTAAGTACAAAAAAAAAAATTAACTTTGAAAAAATGCATCACCTGTTTTTCAAGATATGACAAAAATTTTTCAACTGTAATACTTATTTTTCTCATAATGACAGTACTTTGGTAATTATTAACAAAAAGCTATTTACAGTATATATATATATATATATATATATATATATATAAGATCAATGGATACTTACAAGAACATGTATACATTATCAGTACATGGTTCTATTGTTATCTACTGTTTAGTAAAAGTACATTTTCTAAAATGTTGCATCCTTTGCATGGATACTGCAGCAATCTGTGTACTTATCACAGACACTTTACCAAGCTATTTTATGACTATTTTTATGTGTTATGCCACCTACTTTGAATACACTCATCATCATTAAAATGCTCTTGGTTATCTATTAAAATTAGATTTATACATGTGCTTCTCATGACTCACTGGGAACCACCACAAGGCATGTGTTTAACATGATGTAACAATTCATTTGGGAGTTACGTCACTACTGAATCTGAATTAGCTGTGTCATAAACTTTTGCTTACTAGAAAGGACATAGAAATCCTGGAAATGTTGCTTAGTCACAGACAGGGGCAGTTTTAGTCCTCGGCTGTTTTGGATCCTTTGTAAATACCTACAGATACATGCTCTGCTGAATTCTTTGTAAATGGGTCATTAAGTGGTGACTGTTCTGCTTTTAAATAGTCATTAGGGAATATCAGTGCATTATGCAAATTTGGTGGCAGCACCATCTAAGCGCTGCTTTACTTAGCAAGAACTGAAGTGCAGTCTGCATGTTTTCTTCTAGGATGCTGTTTCAATTTATGTTTACTATTTGCAGTACATCTCAAAGAAAAAACAAACAGGCAAAATAAGAAACACTTATTAACAGGTTACTAACAACTTCAACCACAAGGCTCATAGGATGGCTGAAATGTATCACTTCATACTTATTAATGGCCTTTCTGATGAATTGACATTTTTCAGTATTATTTACTATGAATATCTGTCAAAATGCTTCCTAATACTGAATGTGTGACAGACCCTTTCAATGTGGAACAATAAGGAACATGGACGTTTTTAAGACTCAAAATGAGGAATGTTCCTCGTGATGAGATACAATCGAGAGGTGTACTTCTGTGCTTTACACAGCACTGATCCACATGAAACAACTTATTTAAGGTCTTCATATAAGATCTGACACATCCACACAAATTGTTAATATATGCATAGCTCACCTACCGGTTTAAGGAAATATTTTAACAAGAGGGTAAGAAAAAACAACCTTCTGAAGAAATACTGAATGGGCTATTTATAATTTGTTACACAGCTATCTATAATGCTAAGCACTCCATATATCTTTAATGTATTAGCATTCTGTACACTGTATTCATGTTAATTTGGAAGATTAAGCAGAACAGATGGTATAACCAACAGTTCCATTTTCATAGCCATACCCTGCACTGCGAAACATTTATTTCACAGGTGTCTCACACCACATTTCAAGACAGAAAAGCTTTTGAGAATATAAACTTGAATGTTATTCAGAAGCTGAAGACTGGAAATTTAATTTTTATATTCTACTCCATAAAACATCAGTGCCTGTTTTGCATATAACTGCACCATACGTTAACTCTACATGGGCTTCATATCTAGAAAAAGTATTCTCATTTCAAATAATACCAGATATGTTACTGCACATTTGCACTTCAGCACTGGCTGAACTATGTTTGACTGTTTATATAATTTAAAGCATATATGTACGATTGCAATTCATTTAGCAATATACATTGCGAACACTGCAAATGTTTAAGACATGATGTTAGAACTACTGCATGCATCTTGAAATGTAGTGGATGATATTACTGCCTATGCTTTCCTGTCTGAGAGTCTGAAAATGGTTTGGAGTCAGTACTCTTAATACCTTATGCCTCTTACAAAGTACTTGGAGAACTTTCACTTCCCATGAAGTAATACCAGTTATAGAAATTTCGCACCCAGCTATGAAGTATTTTCTCAAAGTGCATCACCCTTTTGTTATCATGGACAACGTCAGTAGAAAAATAATGATGCAGAAATTTCTTGATGAACACGAAATACATGCAAAGTGTTGGGTTATGAAAATGTTTTCAGACAGACATACTGCACAATTTGCAGTGTAGAGAATAGACAAGTAGATCCCCCAACACCACTCAAATATAAATAACTAAATACTTGTTATTCTTTTGGATTACATCAAAATGATTATAGGTTAAAAGATTGCCTTTTTGACATGGTACAGGATTATATTGAGTCATCATTTTTTGCTGATAGAATCACTCTTCTTGGCATCACTTTTTATTTGCAGCTGAAATGAGAGAAGTGTTGATAGTATCACAAGTTAAACATTATCAGTCACTGTATGCATATATATAAATCTGTGATACTGCAATAATATAATGACATCAGTGGACTATTTACAGAATTTCCCTACCTCTTTATCATTTACACTTTTTATCACTTTATTTTGTTTTTTCAGTTTTTCTTTTGCTGAACATTTTTCCTACACAATATCAATTGCATCAGTTCCTTTTCTTTATTAATGCTTGATTCAGGTGGTCACAGTGACTGTTCCATCCTTATTCCTCTTTTACTAATTTATTTGTTTTTTTATTTTATATATTTGTTAACTGGGTAAGCCCACTGGACACAAATGTTCCTTTGCAGTGGCAACCCAGGATTCCTAATTTGTTAAGTGACTAGCTCCATGATACACAGCAGGTAAATGGAGGTAGAAAGAATCAAACCCTGCACCCTTGGTTACAGGAGGTAACTCATTAATAGTTTAAGTATACTGTTGCTTAATTTCTACAGTAAGTCTGTTTCATGTCACACATTATTTATCTTATATTCTAATCACATATACATGCATACAAATATTTCAGGCATGGACAATAATGCCCTTCTAGCCTGGCAATATACCAAAACAGTTATTCTCATAATAAGTGTCCAGGGTTTTCTTTAAAATTTCTAAACTAGTGCTTCCTCTTAATGTAATTTGGTAGTCTATTCCATACATCAGCTACTCTCTCAGAGAACTAATAGTACAGCTTTCATTCTATATAATCTTCTACATAGGCTGTCTGATGATTCTCTACCATTTTTGATAATCTCAAATATTCCTAGAGGTAGTTGCCTCTAACGGCCTTGTATACCTGAATAAGGTCTTCTCTTAAATATCCATATAAGACAAGTTCAGATATTTTTGTTTTTAATAATAACTTAAATTTTCATATTCATAGATGCCCTTCGTATATTTCCACGGTACTCTTTCTAATTTACTCATGCTTGTTTTCTTATAAGGTTATTGTTATTCCACACTCAAGTTTAGGTCTAATTCTATTAACAAATAATGATGTCATAATTTCTGATTTCCTAGACTTCATAAATCTTTGTATACAGCCTATAGTTCTATAACTATCATCAAACAATTGGTTGATATGATTAGAAAAACTCAAAGATGGATCTACCCATATACCCAGGTCCTTTAAATGAATCTACAGTTTTAATCACTGTGTACTGTATTAAATATTCACCCTGCAATCTATCTCTCATAAGTCCCATATGCTTAGTTTTTGATGTATTTATCAGATTATTATTCTCCTGTGCCCAGATGGTTAATTTTGTCAAGTTCTTTTGCAGTCATGGCCTATCTGTAACACATGTAATCAATTTATCCAGTTTATGTTATCTACATATAGACTGTAGAACACCTCAGATGAAAAAGATATATCTGAAAGATACAACCTAAACAAGTGTAGGAGTAGGACAGAGCCTTGTGGGACAGCCTGACTGTAACCTGGAATTTCACTGTTCTAATTGCTCTATGATACTTGCTATGTCCTATTCGTAAACCATTCAGCTATCCATCTTGTCAAGAGTACATCAATACCTAAATATTTCTAAATTATTGATCAGTTTTATGTGTAAGGCCATATCAGATGCTAAAGTTAAGTCTATATAAACTACAGCACAGCACACTTTTTCATTTATAGCTGTTATAATACTGTTATAGAACATCATGTTACATGTGATTATAGATTTGTTTTCAATATATGTAAGTTGATATATGGTTTCAAGTCCCAACCTTTTCAATTTTCACAATAATTTATCCACAATTGCTTGTTTGTGTCTTTCGGCTTTTTCCTGGTTAGGGGTCACCACAGCAGAACTCCGGTCCACTAATGATTGGCAGTAGATTTTTACGTGCTGGCTTGCCGGGCCTAATGCACAACCTTCAATGAAGGAATGCCCATTCATGCATGTAGCCAGTATGTAAAAATCTACTGCCAATCATTAGCAGACCAGAGTTCCGCTGTGGCGACCCCCTAACCGGGAAAAGCCGAAAGACACAAACATATATATATATATATATATATATATATATATGTATACATAAAATTGCACTTTATTCATCTGCTTTTACTGTGTTTGTGTTTCTTCCTACTTTATTACTGGGGGCATTGACAATAACTCTGATCTGCGATATATAACAATAAGTATCCTTTTCTGTGCTTTTAAACTGTTTTTTTGAGTGTATCTGCTTTATTTTCTGAAAAAAAATATGCTTGTTTCCCACCTTTCTAAGTTAGTATAGTCCAGTTTTCAGGTTAGTGCTGAATTCAGGGCTGTGTTACTTGGATAGAATGATGTTTCTCAGTTCACCTGTGAGAGAGGGGAGCTTTGAGCAGCCTATCTGTCCCTGGAGGAGTGGTTTCAGCCCAGAAATTAGTAGTTTATTGGCCATTTTGGGCTAATTTCTATCTCTTTCATTTCCCTGCTATAAATACCGTATTTGCCCAGTTTTGCACACCGGGCAGTGCCAGTTGGCTAGGGTAAAACTATTCCCGGCTCCACAAAGTCTCCTCTTCAATTTTTCCCTTGGAACTAGACAAACTTTCAACTTAAGCACTCAAGCCATTCATTCCTCAGCCCAGCACTTGCTCAAAACTTATAGCAAGCACTTATAAACCCTAGCACTAGACCCTCCTGTACTGTACAGAAGGGCAAGGCTCTCTATTTGACCTTACCAGCCATCCAGTAAAACAGTTCACTGTACCTATCCAAGCATGTCCAAAGGGCAGTTTCAGGTGTACTTTCCAGTCCAACTGGTGAATCTGGGCATTTTGAGGCAATGTTACAACTGCCTCATGTATACAGTCAACCCCCTCCTCCTACCACCAAACACTAATACATGCAAGAGATGCAGTTAAACAGCCAAACTAGAGGCTAAGCTCTCTCAACCCAAGACTGGATCAGACAGTCAAGAGGAGAAGGGAAATACTTGCATCACACCACCAGTCTTACATAGACCCATTAAACCAGCACCAGCAAAAAACGCACATAAATACATGAAAACATACTCAGAGGCTCTAAATAAAAATCTGCAAAACCAACAGAGAACTCTAAAGCAAACATCCAAGCAACCACCACCACCCAACACAAACCATGAAACACATACTTCACAAAACCAGTGTGCCATGCAATCACAGCCCTTAAGGCAAAATAACATACCCAACATACTAGTAATAGGTGACTCTATATTCAGGCACACTGACAACCCACTCACTAGGCTGAATAAGGAGAAGGTTACTGTTAACAGTCAACAAAAACATTTTTTATCATAATATCAGTAGCTGTCTCACAGTAACCAGGATCTGCAATTTCACTAGGGCCCTCATTGTCCTTCATCCCAGGTACGCATATGATCTGGTCATTGTGTACATGGGAGTGAATGACATGAGACACACAAGCCCCTTGATCATATGAAGAGGGATATGCTGAAGCTCTGTTTATATGCATCAGAACTTGGTATGAAATTATTGTTGAACAATATCCTACCATCAGCAAGAATGATACCAAAATGCAAATGATAATAGAATCTAACCATTGGCTTAGCTATTGGTCTCAGACTGGGAGGAGATAATTGACAGCCACAACTGCTTCGTTAGGGATAGTCTGCATGTCTTTCCCCTATGGCTTCCATATATTGGCCAGGACTTTCTTTTCCCCTCATAGTGCCTTTTTAGCAAGGTCTGCCTTTTCTTACATTGTCAGACAAAATCAAGACCGCATAAGGGTAATGCTACTCATTGACAGAAGCCTTAACAGGAAGTTGCACTTGTTACAAGAATTCCTGACTTTTGAAAATATAAATATTGGTATAGTTATTGAAATATGGTTTCAGAATAGTGATAGCACCACTGCAGTGGAAAGTTTGGATGCTTACCATACTTTCAGGTCCAATACCAAAAATTAAGGTGCTAATGGAGGGGGCTGTGGCTGCCTTCCTAAGGCACCAATTCATCTTCAGACTGTTAAGGAAGGACAAGAACCTTGAACTCATCCTTGTCCTTCTCACAGTAAATCAAACTCCATACCATGTTGCAGCAAACTACAACCCCCTCCCATGTCACCTGCAGCAATGATACATATCAAAACAAACTGATATCCCTCCCTATCAAACCTAACACTATTCTCTTGGGTGACTTCAACTATTTGTCCATTAACCGGGATACCTACACCACCAGTAACATATGTACGCAAGGATTCCTCAACTGCATTAATGCCAACTCCTTGGACCAACTAGTTCTAGTCTCAAATAGGGGTACTAAAGTATTAGATCTGGCTCACATCACTATAAGCTCCCCCATGTTCAACACCTTCACTTATCATATCACTGGTCAAATCTAACCACAACTCAGTACCATTCACTATAATGGCAAAATCAGATCTTCCACAAAACCCTTCTGTCTCTAGAGTCTACTCTATAGCAAACCTATTTCTGTTAACTGATGACTTCATGAAATTCCAAGTCCCTCCTCATCTCAATGAGTTTATCATGCATTCTGCCACAGTTAAAGATAATTTTTATGCCCACCTCAAAGCATGCATTGAGGTATCAGTCCTCATAAGACACAAGTACACTGCAAGTTCAGGAATAACCTCCATTGGTGGAACCCTAGTATAAACAAACTATACAATAAGAGGAAAAAACTCTTTGTATGTGTAAAGATAATACCCAATCATCTGGAAAAGAAATAAAGAAAAGATCAATAAAGTACTCAGAAGCAAAATCAAATAATTAAAAAAGTAGGTATGAATGATAATTAGCACTCATGTTAAAAACAACCACAAAGCCTTCTGCTATGTCAGAAACAGTAGAACTAATGCCATGAATTGCATAGAGCTAATACATAATAACAACACTTACTGTTCACCTGAGAACATAGCCAGCATATTGGCAGAAAAATGTATCTGAAACTTTTCTCCTCTATCCCCAACTTTCCACAACAAATTAGCATACCTATGCTACTCCCTCTGTCCAGTTCTAAACAAGTTCTGAGTGTTTTTTCCAAGGCCAAAAACACTAATTTCATGGGTCCAGATCATCGGCTCCTTTTCCCCCATTTTCTACATGAGGTTGGGATGTTACTTGAACTGTTGCCATCTCTTTCAATTTTATGCCACTCTTTGGGTCTACTTTAAAACAACGAAATGCCACTTACCCAAAACCCATATCACTGAGACAAAAACACTGACAGCACCAACACACCAACATCCCAAAACACTGACTATCCACTCCAGTTAAGTAACTGCTTGGCCATCCTGTTGAATTTTGCCACTTACCCCCATGGTAGTGCAATGTTGGAATCGGTATATTTAGTTGGGGGAGTACAGCCCCCCACATAGGGTGTGTGTGGGTTTGGTTTCCTTCCGTTTATGTGTTTGTGTCGGATGGCTGAGCAGTTACTTACCTGGAGTGGGTAGTCAGTGTTCTGGGACGTCGTTGTTTTGGTACTGTTGGTGTTTTCCTCTCAGTGATATGGGTTTCAGGTAAGTGGCATTTTGTTGTTGTAAAGTAGACCCCACTCTTCTACCTTCTTCAGCAGTCATGCCTGATCTTCACAGGTCTTCGCTCACAAAATCCTTCCACCCAACTCTTGGCTGGACACCCTCATTTTGTCTTGCCTTCTTCCTGCCTTTCTCAGATGTTCTTTACCAGATTGTCTTCATCTTTCCTGTACATGCACCCAAACCACTGTAATCTATTCTCTTTCACATTATCTGCAACTGAAGTTACTTGGGCTTCTGTTCTGATGTCCTTATTTCTTCTTCTTTTCCACAATGTGCATCCTACTACTCATCTCAGACAATTCATCTCCATCACCGCTAGCTTCCATATCTGCTCTACCTTTACTGCTCAGGTTTTGTACCATATAGTAGTACTTATCACACCACTGTGTTGTACAACTTTCTTTTCAGCTTCTTTGTCATTCTTCTCTCACACAGTACCCTTGATACTCTGAGCCAGGCAACTTTGACCTCCTCATTCAGACTTTCCTTCTCTGCACCCACCCCTCCCAGATAACTGAAGCAGTTAACCTGTTCCACTATTTTTACTTCTATCTCAGTTCTCAGTTTTGTCTGATTTTCCCTAATTGCTGCATTACAACTGTCTTATCTGTTCTTAGTTTCATCCCATGTGCCTTCTGTCTTGCATTCCATTTCACTATTGTTTGCTGAAGTTCTTGTTCAGAGTCTTCCTGGAATGCCACATTATCTGCACACATCAGCTTTGCTGATTCATCTCTCCCTACCTGTTTGCTAATAATGTAGTCCATCACCAATAAGAACAGATTAGAGCTGAACCCTGATGCATGCCCAATGCTCTGGGAACCCCCATGTGAGTCTCAACACTGTTTGTACCTGTGTCATTGGGTCCTTGTACCTAGCCTGCACTAATTTTACTAATGTTTCTGGGACTTCAAGTCATTGAAGAACTGCCCAAATCAGCTTTCTTGAGACCTTGGCATATGCTTTCTCCATGTCAATGAATGCCAATTAGACTCTTTCCTCATCTCTAGCTTCTTGTCAACTATCTGTCTCATGTCAAACATTGAGACAGTTGTGGTGCATCCTGATCTGAATCCAAATTGCTCAACTCCCATCTTACTTTCTACTACTCTGCATATTCATTGTCAATCACTTTCTCTAGAACTTTCATGCAGTGTGACAGGAGTTTGATTCCTGTATACTGTCCACAGTTGTCAATGTCCCCATGCCAGGCTGTCTCCTTGTAACCACCAGATAAGCTACTAAGTTTATTTAATCTCAGCTTCTCCACTGGATTCATACTAGAGGTATGGAGAACTGCTGTAGTCTTCCCACTTCATAAGAAGGGACCTACTACTGGCCATGGAAATTATAAACCTATAAGGCTTAATCTCCAAAGCACTGGACCACATCATTATAGAAGTAATTAACAAGGATATAGACAGTCTTCAAGTCCTGGACCCATGCCAGTTTGGGTTTAGTCCTGGCCCTGTCAAAGGCTTTTGATGCCATTTGACATTCTAGCATTACTGATGAGCTAATCAAACTAAATAGAAACTCCTCGCCACACTGGCTGACTGACAGAACTCAAACAATTAGTGTTGGTGGGATACACTTCTCAAACAGTAGTTACCAGTGGCATCCCCAGAGATCGGTTCTAGGACCATGTCTGTTTAGTATTTATTTCTCTGTTGCACAAAGGCCCTGTGTCTGAATAAGTATGCAGATGACTGCAAACTTGGAGCTGTAATAAACTCTTCTGAATTCCAGATTCTCCAGGAGAGCCTATCATATACAAACACACCAACAGATGGTGCTTGGACCATGGTCTTAAACTAAATGCCAAGAAATGCAGCATCATGTCCTTTAGCAAAGAAGGGCATCCATTCCTCTACTATACAGGTGACATCCCCTTTGAACACTGATCCAGGACCTGAGATCTTGGCACTTGCATTGATAATATACTATCCTTTAATCACCATGCATCCACTTTAATTTGGAAATCATTTTAACTGGCCATACTGATCACCAAGGGTATATCTTAAAGGCCCAAGAAAGATATCGTCCTTTTCTTCTCCTTCCTCATTAGCCTCATAATAGAGTATAAACGTCCCCTTTGGTATGTATTTAACTAAGCATATGACTCAGCTAGAGAGACCACCACATTTCCACACCAAAACAATCAAGGATGTATCTTCCTTGAGTTACAGCAACCACCTCAAAGCATTCTCTCTTTCCTTTTCTGTTTCCTACAGATGCTTGAAAGTGGACTTCTGGCTGGCTTACAGAGCCTCAAGGGATTGAGTCCTTTGTGACCTCCTGCAGATCTACAAAACAAATAGCACCATAATTACTCACTCAAAATATCTAAATTTCTACCAAAATATAAATAGAAACTGCTGGCAACATATATACCTTTCCCAAAGAATCCTTCTTTGATGGAATTAATTTCTATTGGCTGTAATACAAAGTTGAACCTTGACCTTTTTTTAAATTAACCTCAAGGAATGATTGGACAACTGTAAATACGCCCTGGGTTTGGTTCCTCAACCCCTCAATGAAAGGTGTCAAAGTTAGGTATTTAATACATCCCAGATCTGCCTCTCAAGCCCTCATTGAAGTTTTAATTATTCACGTCTGCGGATCTTCATGATTAGGGATCTTATAGCTAGGCTGCAAATATTCCTGTGGCTTACTAGTCTAGTACTGCCATATAAACCTATGCACCTAAGCTTATATAAATAAGCTGCTGAATTTGGGCAGTAGTGATAAGTGGATGCTGAGTGCAAACATTTTATGTGATGAGTGAGCCAGCTGATAAAATAGTTGCAAAGGGTCTTACTGGATATAAACACAGAAAAAATTGACCACTCAGAAGGGTACTTGCATTATAAATGTGACTTCCAACTGTTTGACTGCAGCAATTATTTTGTGTCAGCAAATGCATTTATCAAATGTATATGTTGTTCCTATTCCCTTACCTGGCTTAAAGGCATGGCTTTTAAGCATGACTGATTGATTGATTGATTGATTGATTGATTGATTGATTGATTGATTGATTGGTTGATTTGATTGATTGATTGATTGGTTGATTGCCTGACTGACTGTTTAGCAGTAGTAGAAATTGAAGCTTGAGCATGAGGGTTTAGTTCTAGTTGTTTGCTAGATGTGAAAACAGGAAGTGAGCTTATTTAGGGCATACCCAGCAGGAAGCCAGGTGATCTGTGTTATATTACTTAAAATGGAATTACAAATAAACACTGGTGCTTGGGGGTAAAAATATTAGCAAAGCAGTAAACTTAAAGATCATGTCTAAAGGTGTGAAACAACCTTTGTTTTTTTAATAAAAAAAGTGTTTGCATGTGTGACACCCCACCACTGGAATATTAATCAAGGAGCCTCAATCCTCACCACTGGCACCAATGGGGGATGCATGCTGGGAAGATGACAAGTACACATGCAGTATTTCCAGATGCATCTCTCTCCATCAAGTGCAGTTTCCCTTAAGAGCACACAGAGACCACAGCCAGTCTGGGGCTGGTTTCTCCCTCTAGCTCCAGATCCCCAATAAGACTCCCCATTGGCACAGTTATAGAGCTGAGTCGTTAGCCAGGGTTCCAAGCCAAGACCTCCAGCAATCTCTCTGTCCAACCAGTGCTTCATGTCCCTGCCCAAGTAGCTGACACGCACACTCTTGGAGATTTGCTTCACACACACACACACACACACACACACACACACACACACACACACACACACGCACGCACACACACACACACACACCTGGGAAAGGCTGACACAGGTTTCTAGCTATGCCCCCTTCTGCCCAGACTATAAGGTAGTTATCACTGCCACCAGAACCCCTTAGTCACTACTTTAAGGCCCTTAACAAAGGGGGTCCAAGTTTACTGGGTAATATTAATATTAACACAAATGGTAGTTTGACCAAGAGCAAGGCTATTAGGAGTGGCCCATATAGAGTCACCAAATAAATATGCAAGTACTCTCAAAACTTAAATATCTCTACACAGATCAGCCACAATGAAAGGTTAAAATATATTTAATAGTAAGTAAAAAAAGAACAAGACAATACTAAATATATATTCACAGTGGTATCAGAGTTCAAAACCACAGAAAATATTTAAAACCACATTGCAGGACAGTGTCAAATAAATAAATAAAAATATCTAAACTAAGCTTTACTATATTCCTGACTAAATCTAAGAGAATTGTACTATAATGTAATGTGGCGAATGGATCTTGTAGTTGTTGTCACATTCAAGACAGAATACATAGTGTTCTGTCTCACTAAGAGACTTCTTAAATTAATATCTAAAATGTGACTGCTGGGACAGCTTATTTATTTATTTATTTTACATTTGTTGACCGGGCTAGTCCAGCTGGATATATATCCGTTTACAGTAGAGGCCCGGGGAGAAAAGCTCCAATATAGACAAAATAACAGAGAATAAAAACATTTTTTTTTAGTAGAATTATACAAGGTACAAGAAAGGATGACTATCACATTTTAAAAAAAAAAGTACAAGTTAAAAACAAAGCAAAATCTATCCACTAAAGTTATTCAGAGATCTAGGAGTACTTAAGTATTCACTTCTCAAATTTCAGAAAGCTTCAGGTAGGGCCAGTGAGGAGACAAGAGTAAAAGAAAAATAATAAGGTGTGTTTAGCCATACTTTTAATCGGGATTGGTACAGGGACATAGCCATTGAGAAGTAAGGTGTCCTTTGATATGTCTTTTGAAGAGAGAGGTGGACTGAAGAGTCACTATTTCTTGAGGGATTAGATTCCAGTGTTTACCTATGGAATTAGAAAATAGTGCATCTCCAGCTTTGTTATTTGATTTAGTAATGGATACTAGAAACTTGTTGGCAGAACGCAGTGTGTTTAGGTTCTTATATGGAGAGATAAGTTTAGCCAGACTTGGAGTATTTTCAGGGAAGTGAAGGGCTTTATGAGTTATAAGTAGTTGTTGGTAAAGTAATTGGTTATTTAGTTCTAGCCAATTTAGTTGTTTCAGGTTATAACAGTGGTGGGTTCTAAAGCGGGTTGCATTAATGAATCTTGCTATACTGTTATAACATGTGGAGAGTTTATTGATGTTCTTTTAGAGAGTGTGGTATAAATGTTCAAGCATAAAAGAGAGTAGAAAGCAGGTGAGTCTGTGCAATGGTTTTTCTGGCTGCTGGGGTAAGGAAAGGTTTAATTCTATAGAGTGTCCCAATTTTTTTATTCACAGCTTTGATGGTACTATTTATTTGTTCATCAAAATTGAGATGGTTATCAATGGTTACCCCTAATAGTATTATCAGGGTTACTGCAGGTTGAATTATTGAGGTGATAGTAAAGAGAGGTGTAGGATATTTATTAGTAGGAGTAAAGAGAAGGAGCTTGTTTTTTGGGATTAAGGAGGAGGCAATGCTGCAAAAACCACTTTTCAACATTATGAAAGGTTGTCTGGGTGATGGACTGGAGAGAGGGAGTATTTGTATGAGCAGATCAATGTCGAGTCATCTGCATATTGGATGCAGGTAGCTTGAGGTAAATTCAAGTATAGGTCATTAATAAATACTGAGAAAAGAAGGTCCAAGGATAGATCCTTGTGGAACCCCTACATTTACTGGAAGTAAAGATGAGAGGTTATTTTCCCATAGAACTGCTTGTTGTCTATTTTCCAGATAGCTTTTAAACCATTGTAGAGTCTGAGAGCTTAAAGAGAGGTTGTTAAGTTTGTCAAGGAGTATATTATGGTTAACCATATCAAAAGCTTTTGATAGATCTATAAATAGAGCTGATGAGAGAAGGTTACTGTTTCTATTTTTATTTATAGAGTCAGTAAAAGACAGAAGGGCAGTGGTAGTACTGTGATGGGGTCTAAAACCATGTTGACAGTCAGCTAGAAGGTTGTTTTGAAGAAGGTAATTCAGAAATTGTTTATACACCTTTCCATTATTTTAGCTAATGGGACAGTAAGGGCACAGGATCTATAGTTGATAATTCAAGAAAGGCCTCCTTTTATGAAGGGGAATTATGTGAGATATCTTCCAGACTGAGGGATTTTCTTTTCAGAGATGGTCCTATTTATTAGAATAGATATTGGGTGAGAGATAGCTTTAGCAGCAATTTGTAAGTATTCAGAAGGAGCTGGTCAGCTGATGGCATGGTTTTAGTTTTGAGAGAAGCTTATATATGATAGTAGAAGACACAGGTTGGATTTGAAAGTGATTAGTAGAGGCTGGAGAGATATCAGGTGAGGATGGAGTAGGTGTTGGTAGAGAGTTTGCTAGTGTTAGAATGGCTTCTGTAAAGTAGTTATTAAAGGCATTTGGGATTAGTGTAGAGGTATTAGGGTTAAATCCTGAGGGGTAGGAGTAGTAGAATGACCTGGTTTAAGAAGGTTATTTATACCTGACCAAAATTTCTGAGGGTATTTTGTGTAGTTTGTTGAAGGTGGAGATAAAATTCCTTTTGTCTTTAAGAGTGTCTTTTGGTAGAATTTCTTAACTGTTTATAGAGGAGATGGTCAGATGGGGACTTGGTAGCTTTCATTTGGACCAGGTTTTATTTCTAAGGATCATTTTTTCTTAGTTTGCTTAGTGAGCCATAATAGAGTGGAATGGAGCATGATAGTCCAGGACTTGCAGAAATTTTGTGTTAAAGAAGGAAACTGCTTCATTGAGTTCGAGGTGTGATAAAGGTGACCAGTCACATGCCTGTAATTCTGTAAGGAAGTTATCAGGGTTGAAAAATTTTTGAGCGCATCTTTTAAGTTTATGCATATTAGGAATATTCAGTTTTGTCTGATCACATATGTAAGTGTGTGATCACTAATACTGTCAGGAAGTGTACCTGCAGTATAGTAAGTGTGGGCATTATTAATTAGAATCCAGTCCAGAATTGTTTCTTTCTTATTTGGTTTATGTGTTCTAGTTGTAGTTGTTATTAATTGAGAGTAACCATGGAGATTAATATGGTTAGTAGGTTGATGGTCTGCACAGGTTTTCCAATCAATGTTGAAGTCACCAAGTATTATGGTTTCTTGGGGTAGTTGACTGGACAGGGACTAAGTAGGCTTTCTAGTGTTTGGGTATTGTTGCCAGGGGGAAGGTACATACATATTAGATAGATTGCTTTATTGTTGTTTATCTGTAGTTTGATAGATAAGATTTCTGTTTTAGAGCTTGTTAATGGAACGCCATTAAATTGGGAAACTAGTAGGTTTGATTTATAAATAATGGCTATACCGCCCTTTCTTTTTATACGGTCATTTCTAAGTATGTTATAGCCAGGAGGGGTGATTTCCTGATCTAGAGTGGAGGGTTTTAGCCATGTTTCTGTTACACATAATATATCAAATGAATGCAAGTGAAGGAGTGCATGTAAATGGTGGATTTTGTTATTCAAACTGATGTTAATATGAGCTATTAGAAGGGAATTTTTAGTTCTAATACCTGATGCAGGAAGAGGAGAAGAGTTAAGGTTTTGGTTATGATTGTTAATGGAAGAAGGACCAGGATTAGGATGAATGTCACCGTGTAAGAGGAGTTGCTGATGGTGCATTGATAGTAGTTTAAGCAGTTTGAGACAAATACTAAGGAATCTTTTGTTAGAGTTAGAAACCCTATGATATTTTGGCAGTAAATAGTTGGAAGAACAGGTAATGTTACTATGTTTAAGGGAGCTAAAGGTAGATGAAGGTAAGGTTTGCTTTATGTGAAGGTTTTGTTCATAGAAAGTTTTGAATTGCAATGAGGTGATATGGTATGATAGAGAGAGAGAGGCTAAAGTAATAATTGCAAGTAGAGCATAGATGAGAAAGGGTTTTAAAGTTAGAGACATTATAGTGAGGAGATGAGGGCCTAGGGTAGGTTGTTTAGAAAGAATAGTTAGGTAGAGATAGCACAGTAATACTGTATGATGAAGGGATACAAGGAGAATGTGTGTATAGAAATTTAGGAAGGTGATTAGTCAGTATAAGATAGGAAATGAGTAGGTATTGGATAGAAAGTAGAAAGAATGTAATATACGTTTGGTTATTAAAGTGCTTTAAGGGAGAAGTATAGAAGAGATAAGGTATAGTAGATTTTAAGAAATAGTGTTGTAGTTAGGTGTCAAAAGGTGGGAGGATATGATATTATAGAGTGGAGTGGGAAGTGTGGTAAAAGATGAGGGGAGGTCTAGTTTGTTGGAAGGAGATTGGTTGAGAGAATAGGGGGAGTGTTTAGTGAGGTATAAGTTGAGGACCCCTGGGGGTGGGTGGGAATTGGGGGTAGGGAGGGCGTGGCAGGGCACACAGTTAGTGAGAGAGCAGGGGAGAGGAGTGGAAAACAATCAGAAAGAAGCAATCCTAGGAGAGTAGGTCTGGATACAGGGCGATAGTTTAACTAGTAGTAGGAGGACAAAGAGTAGTTTAAGCTCAAGGGAAACAGTTCCCTGAAAAGTTACAAGGGAGGCAGGAGAGTAGCGAAGATGTTAAATGCAGAGCACAGGGACAGAGAGAACTAGCAATAGCAGATTGGTAAAGATCAGAAGAACTAAAAGGAATAAGAGTCAGGCAGGAGAGATACTATAAGCATGAGGTGTGGGAACTATGAATAGAGGCTAGGGATAATAGAGACAGTACTTTAGGTAGGGAAAGGGGTAAATAGAGAGTACTAGAGGCAAAGATGGCTTTAGGTATAGTGCAGTAAATATTTTAATCAACAGAAAAAAGAAGAAATAGTGAGGGAATCAAGCAGTCTAGTAAGGGGGGGGGGGGAGGTGGCTGCTGAGAAGACTGGCAGAAGTCTAGTTTCTATATCAGGAGAAAACCCAGGAAATAACATCAATGTTACTTTTAAAAGAACAAATATCAATGTAACATACAATATAACTTTGGTGAGGGTTACTCCTGGTTATGAAAGCCAGTTAGCAGAGTGAACCCAGGGAAACAGCCCAGGCAGGTAGTGGAGGGTGGAAGTTGCAGTTTTATGAGTCCATGAGCACTTTTCTGAAGTTGAGAGGGAATAATTAACCCTAAACCAGAATATAACTTTGGTGAGGGTTACTCCTGGTTATGAAAGCCACTTAGCAGACTGAACCCACGGGAAACAGCCCAGGGAGGTAGTGGAGGGTGAAAGTTCCCGTTTTATGAGTCCACGCGCAGCACTTTTCTGAAGTTGAGAGGGGAATAATTAACCCTAAACCAGAATATAACTTTGGTGAGGGTTACTCCTGGTTATGAAAGCCAGTTAGCAGAGTGAACCCAGGGGAAACAGCCCAGGCAGGTAGTGGAGGTGGAAGTTGCAGTTTTATGAGTCCGAGCACTTTTCTGAAGTTGAGAGGGGAATAATTAACCCTAAACCAGAATATAACTTTGGTGAGGGTTACTCCTGGTTATGAAAGCCAGTTAGCAGAGTGAACCCAGGGGAAACAGCCCAGGCAGGTAGTGGAGGGTGGAAGTTGCAGTTTTATGAGTCCACGCGGAGCACTTTTCTGAAGTTGTGCGGGACATACTTATCCCTATACCAGTATATAACTTTGGTGAGGGTTTCTCCTGGTTATGAAAGCCAGTTAGCAGAGTGAACCCAGTGGAAACAGCCCAGGCAGGTAGTGGAGGGTGGAAGTTGCAGGTTTATGAGTCCGAGCACTTTTCTGAAGTTGAGAGGGAATAATTAACCCTAAACCAGAATATAACTTTGGTGAGGGTTACTCCTGGTTATGAAAGCCAGTTAGCAGAGTGAACCCAGGGGAAACAGCCCAGGCAGGTAGTGGAGGGTGGAAGTTGCAGTTTTATGAGTCCACGCGGAGCACTTTTCTGAAGTTGAGAGGGGAATAATTAACCCTAAACCAGAATATAACTTTGGTGAGGGTTACTCCTGGTTATGAAAGCCAGTTAGCAGAGTGAACCCAGGGAAACAGCCCAGGCAGGTAGTGGAGGGTGGAAGTTGCAGTTTTATGAGTCCACGCGAGCACTTTTCTGAAGTTGAGGGGAATAATTAACCCTAAACCAGAATATAACTTTGGTGAGGGTTACTCCTGGTTATGAAAGCCAGTTAGCAGAGTGAACCCAGGAAACAGCCCAGGCAGGTAGTGGAGGGTGGAAGTTGCAGTTTTATGAGTCCACGCGAGCACTTTTCTGAAGTTGAGAGGGGAATAATTAACCCTAAACCAGAATATAACTTTGGTGAGGGTTACTCCTGGTTATGAAAGCCAGTTAGCAGAGTGAACCCAGGGGAAACAGCCCAGGCAGGTAGTGGAGGGTGGAAGTTGCAGTTTTATGAGTCCACGCGGAGCACTTTTCTGAAGTTGAGAGGGGAATAATTAACCCTAAACCAGAATATAACTTTGGTGAGGGTTACTCCTGGTTGAAGCCAGTTAGCAGAGTGAACCCAGGGAAACAGCCCAGGCAGGTAGTGGAGGGTGGAAGTTGCAGTTTTATGAGTCCACGCGGAGCACTTTTCTGAAGTTGAGAGGGGAATAATTAACCCTAAACCAGCTTGTGGAATGACATCATTTCTTGTCATCTGACTTTTAGTTCCCAGGCCCAAACAACCACTGATGGCAGCTGGTAGCATTTAGCATCTACCTGTAAATATACATAGGCAAGGGCTTCTCCTCAGATCTCTGGCAGATGCTAGAAGTCATAAAACATTTGCATTCCTTCATGCTTTCAGAACTAGTAATTAATTCACCCTAAAGACAATACTTCCTGGTACAGGCATTGTGTCTCTTACTATACAGAAAACTGAAAGATACCATATTTTATGGCCTAGCCATAAAGTAATTTAATTTCAGTTATTTTTCTGAAGTTAGCCTCCTGTGTTCCAGTTTCCACTGTTAAAATACATACATTTAAATAGTTATAATAGTGCATGTACATTTCTGTTCTCTTTCATTAGAGCACACTGTGGCTAGATTTCAAACAGGACTCTACAAATACCCTTTCCAACACACAAGTGTATACAAGCAGTTTGATATACACATGACATGCAGTTCTAATACAGTTGTAACACATGCATCTTGTATAAATCATTTTGATATTCACCAGTGACATAATTATTTACAACATTTCAGCTAATTGGGCTGGCAGTATCTCCTTTCATCACAGCATGCATCATTATTATACAAAAAAAAAACCACATTTCACACCCAACAGTTTGGCAATTACATCATTAATTTAAAATTACTTACCTATGCAAATCCAGCAGTATTAGAGCTGGAACCCGGAATGACATAACCGCTCCTTGCCCTCCTATGAATATTAATGCCATAAATACAGCTTACTACATTTAGTATTTCACGTTCAGAATGAATAATTAAAACATTATATTTTTTAAAGGTTTCAAAATGCACTTTTCTTTTCATGCAAAAAAGTATTCATAAAGATAAAGACACATGCAAAGAGTTTTTTGTTTGAAAATAAAATCCCCGAGATTCAATAACACCTACACTAAATGTACACTGTTCTGAGTAAACAGACAACACAGACATAATTCACATCTTTATCCTCCTAATTATAGTTTTCCTACTGATATTCTTGCAGCTTTAATTATTCATTAAGGTTAGCACAAAGTGTAGACTACATGTACACATGGTGTTATCTTACTGAGTGACTAGAAAGCACAAAAAATGTAATAAGAATGCTCTTGAATACATATCATGTACACTTAGTGTACACTTAGTGTAGGCTTTATTGAATCTGGACCAAAGGGGCTGTATGGTTATACATAATGATAAAAACACTCTGAATATGTCACAGAAGTGAAATAAATGTAAGGTTTGGCAAATTATTAACTGTAAAATGGAAACTGATGAAAATTTCAGGCACATTATAAGTTGGTAGTAGGAAAATACGTCTATTAAAAGTGGGGGATGTTTTGGAAAGCCTGGGGCCATACAGTGTTAAAACCTACAAGAGGGTTTAAAGGGGAACACAAACATAAAAGACATAATATTCCAATAGATAAAATTGTCTGGGGTGGAGGAAGAATAGAGATAAATCATAATATAAGCAAGCTATAAAATTATTTTGAAACTGAATGAAATGGTGAGTGGTATAAGGGAGACAGCAAGATAAAGACTGATCAGTAAGCATAAAAATATATAAAGTAATCCAATAGTAAAGTAATGGAAAGGAGAAAATAGAGGGATCATAGTGTATCAAGCTGTATATAAATAAGCACAGCAGAGCAGTGCGGATTCGTGCTTGCTTCCTAGAAGGAAGAAATTGAGACTGAGTGCAGAGGAGAAAGAGTAGATTGTTGCTAAAAAGTGGAAGTGATAATATACGTATGAAAAGAGATAAAGGGAAAGGGAGATGTTTACTTTTTGGCACCATGCACTAGTGAAAAAAAAAAGAAAAACAAATGAATGCAACTGGTATCATGAAAAGTGAATGAATTACATACCAGCCTGAGTAGGGTGATCACATTTATCTACAATAGTATGAATCAAAAAATACTGACATAACAATTTAAAAATAAATGATGATAGACTATACTTTTTGATTTGTTGAGCTGATTGGAATATATATTAAAGTGATGGTGTTCTTATACACTGCATATGGTTTACTATTGAAATTCTGAATCCACTTCAGTCGATCGTTCAGAATGTTGACCTGAAATGCTGAATTCGAAATTCTGAAACAGCAACCAACACGAAAATCAATACATCGACATCCTTGTATTCGACATAGCAGGAGGTGATGTCACTCATCTCCTGCTATGCGCATTAACGTACCATTACACTTTACAATCAATGGTATACTAATTCTACTGTCGCCCCTTATGTGCGGAGGCTGTGCCCCCCACACCCTCTGCACATTAAATATACCAACTCCAAGATCACACTACAGTGAGGAAATGGACTAATTCTCTATACCTCAATGAACCGCAATCTCCCTGCACCCAAATACTCAAACTACACTACCCATTTGCTGTAGTGTAGTCAATACATTTTGATTCGACATTCTGCAGACTTGAAAACTGCCATTCGACCACATGCCGGTTGACCGATGCAGTTTCAAGATTTTCAATGTAAACCACTATTTTTATATATATATATATATATATATATATATATATATATATATATATATTTTTTTTTTTTATGTAAAGAAGATGTTAAATTATTTAATAGGCATTACAACTCAGTGTAATCTATAACCTGGAATCTCATAAAATCAAACTGTCTTCACCAAGTCTGACCTATATAAACAGTGTATGCTATATCAATTGGAGTATTTGGATTATTTAAGAATAAGTAATTATTGAGCTGGCTATCGCAACCAATATGGAATGAAAAAGGTGAATAAATAAATGGCTAGTGTTAATCCACTAGATGTGAGCAAGTGTCTAGTGTTGTGAAGGGGTTTGTTTGTAAAACTGATACAGGTATCACAAGTTGAGAAGCACTAGCCACCAGTCACTGTGAATCTGACACCATAATATTCATGAAGCACTGCCCTGTTTTAACGAGAAATAACTTGTTTTCAAAACTGGTATATAAACTATAGGCTGGAAAGGAAGTAGGTCAGCTTCCCTACATACAAATATCTGCAACTTTGTAAAAGGAAATATGGTTCTATGACTGGATTACTAAGTCACCCAAAGACCTGTCTGTGAACCATTTTAAAGATATTCAACAGAATAAGGGACTGCCAATGATAGTGTAGAAATAACTGATAGTAACAACTGAAAGATGGCTATTCTGTCAAAAACAGAAACTGTCAAATAAAATTACTGGAGAGTTCCCTTCCTTTAACAAACTGAAAAAAAAACAACATGCATTAACTTGGCATATGAGTATAGGCTGAACTATATACATTTAAACATGTAGCTAGCTGATTATGA
Source organism: Protopterus annectens (assembly GCF_019279795.1). NCBI lineage: Eukaryota > Metazoa > Chordata > Ceratodontiformes > Protopteridae > Protopterus > Protopterus annectens. The sequence continues at coordinate 1,190,233,904 of NC_056739.1, forward strand.
CACACATTTTGTTAAAAATGTAAATTCTGTAAAGGACTGCAAATAATGATGTTAGCAAAATAATAACCAAAGAATAAACTATGAAAGAGACAATAACTAAATCATGTCACTATGTCCTTTTCAAAATGGTTCTCAGTGATATATAAAAATTAATGGGAAAACAATAACACATTCATAGAAACCAGAAACATTGGAGCTACCTGTCTGGCAATACATATGGCATAAGGCAGGAAAGAGTTATTTAACAACAAAGACAGAAAAATACATTTTTAATTGAATTGAAGTTTATTGTGTATTCTGGTCATAAGTGCATACAAATAAAGGTTTTGGTGTATCAGTGTCTTGTACAATAACTTTATAACCAAAATCTATAAAATTACTTGAACTGCAATTCTAGTATGAGTAAAAAGATAGCCCAGTCTGTCCAAGTTGGGAAACACACAAGGGAGCTTAAAGTGACAATTACTTGTTGTGGCTAGTTGGTACCTTTTGACTTTTGGCTAATCAAAGTGCTTTTGTTTACATTAAGAAGATTGGGACTGCTATTCTAGTGACATTAGTAAAGTAGCTTGATCAGTTCAAATTGTGAAACAGAAAGGGAAGCTTAAAGTGAGATTTACTTATCATAGGTAGTAATTTGATTTGTTTCCAATAACTTTCACCTTTGTCTATCTAAAGTGTGTTTTTACATTAAGAAGGCTGGGACTGCATTTCTAGTGGAATTAGAAAGGTAGCCTGGCCTGTCTGAGTTGGGAAACACACAGGGAGGCTTAAAGTGAGGTTGTTCATCAGCCAGAGGGCTTTTTATGGACTTAGCTGGGTGCTAATTTGCACTTGGGAGCTACTTTTGCTGTGCCTTTACATTAAGAAGTTCCAGGATCACCCATGTCATGGCAGAAGGTGTTTACCTGGTCTCTCTGAGTTTGGAGGTACTGCAGGGAGCTTAAAGTGTAGTCATTTACTGCTCAGAGGGCATGAGAGTTAGTTTTCATCTTTTTCTGTCAGCTTTAAATTAGGCATGTTTTCACAGAGCTGTTCACCGCTTGGTGGTGGTTACCAGTACCCTGTAGAGTAGCAAACCTATAAAGCTGGTTCTTAGGACATTAACCCATAAAACAGAAAGGCTTTGTGTGCAGCGAAGCTTAGGGCAACTAGATAGTGTCTTGCAGCACTAAGATCATAGCATTATCTAACATCTAGCCTTCAAGCTAGACAGCACTCAGGTGGCCCCTGTAAAACAAAGACCCTAAATCATAATAGCCCAACCCTAATACAGGTCCTGACAGCATGGATTAGCAATTTCCTAATGCCTCTGTGGTCAGCTTGGTCGATATGGGCATCCTGAGACAATGTAATAATTGTTTCATGTATTCAGACAGCCTTTTAATCTTTAAAGAAACTAACACAATATGTGAGAGATGTACATACATAATTTACTTGGAGGCAAACATCTTGCTAACAAGCAAGGCTGTCAAAAACACACACATTACATCCTTCACACACACACCACTCAACACATACAGAGACCTTCTTATGCTGAGGCAGTTAAAAGAAACATCTCTAAACCTCAAAGACTCCCTAAGCAGTCAAACCGCAACACCTATCCTCAGTAATCAGGTATCACCAAAAGCAAGACCTAACACTACACATAAGGCTACACCCAATGATCCTCCCAGGACAAAGACCATAAAGCAAGCAAACACTACCTAGTGCTCTTGTCATAAGGGATTCTATTGTATGGCACATAGATACTCCCCTCACCAAGCTGTGCAAAAAGATAATGGTTAGTTGTCTGTCTGGATCTAGGATCTGCAATATCATGCACAAACACAGGTCACTGCACCACAGGTACCAATATAATTCTATCACAGTTCATGTGGGTGCAAATGATTTGGTGAGTACCTCACTGGACTATATGAAAATGGACATAATGGATATGTGTCACTGACAGGTATGTACCTTGCATTGAGCAGTGTTCTACCTTTACCAATAATAATGCCATGGTATGAACAGAAAATGATTGATTTCAATAATTAGCTTGGGTTCCGGTGTCACTGCAGGGGAATTCAATATTCATCAGCACTGGAGAACATGGTTAACAGACCACTTTGTTTTGTCAAGGATAATCTGCACCTGTCTCCCTGGGCTTTTGGATATTGGCTAAAAATCTCTATCCATCCCCTTACAGCCTTTCTAGACAATGTCAAAATGACAACTCTACCAACATAGGAAAAACACTGAAAGCAAGCTTAAGATGTTACTGCTCAGTGCAAGGAGACTAAACAAGAAACTCCACACCCTACAAGCTCTCCTCACTCTGGAGAATGTAGACATCCATGCTGTTATTGAAACTTGGTAAAAATTAGAAGGCTATAGTGACTTCTACACATTTAGACCAACACCAGCACAGACCAGGGCTAATGGTGGAGGTGTCTCAATCTTTATCGGCAGCAAATACAACTCTAGATTGGTTAAACAGGATGATGCCCTGAAGTTTATTCACATTCAAGAATTCATTGACAAGGTTCCCTACCATGTACTGGCCAGCTACAGGCTGCCCTCTATGACCCATGAAGCTCAATACCCTTACCTAGACCTATTAGAGGTACTCACCATCCAACCAAATACGCTATTTATGGGAGACTTTAACTCATTACATGAGTGATGCCTCCAGGTGCATCTGCATTTAATTCCTACTGACGCCTCTAGGTGTCAAATATTGCTTGTTCATATTTGCATCAATAATTCCAAAACCATTTCATCTTAAAGCTTACACAATGGCAAACTCAACTGCGTTAACATTTGACCTCAGTCTTGTGCAAGTAAATATATATTAACTGCTGTTTTTTTATGATATTAATTTCTATAGATATCATTTTCACATTTTTCTAAATATTTCAACAACCAGATAACACAGAGAAAACTCCCTAGCTTCATATGAAAGCTCTCAGCTAGATGAATAAAATGCTGCTGACAGTATGTGCGTAACCTGAGTGTTTACTGTAATATTTTAAGTTGTTTACAAAATATCGCAAAAGTAATAGTTACTGTGTTTACTGTGACATATAATATTCAGTTTAATACCTAGAACCTAAAGAATACTACCACTATAAAAATTGTTTGTGCTGAAGGGTTTGCCATTTATACTTCTTTCATAACCCCTGCTCTTCCAGAGATATGAACATTTGTTTGAAATGTGAGGACATCATTTGATTCTGTCAAAAGACTTAGACTCCGCCCATTGGAAGTTACAGTGCAAACTTCCTGAGCTCCTTTGTAGTGAATGAGTTAACTACTACGTATAGACTGGGAAATGTACATTGCCTCTAACTCACAGACACAGCTTTTCCTGGACTTCATCAACACAAACACCCTGGACCAGATACTGCATTCTCCAACCACAGGACTAAACATATAGGACCTAGTACTCACCAGCAGTTAGAGAGCATTGCACCCCACCCCACCCCCCATATGTCTTGGTGAAGTTGGACCACAAAGCTGTCTCCCTTGAAATAAAATTTTCACCTGGAAAACACAACTAAACCTGTAACAGTGAGGAACTGTACTAAAGCAGTTAATACTGTCGCCTCACAGCAAGAGGTTCTCCGGTTCGATTCTCGGCTGGGGTGCCTTCTGTGTGGAGTTTGCATGTTCTCCCTGCGTTCGCGTGGGTTTCCTCCGGGTACTCCGGTTTCCTCCCACATTCTAAAGACATGCTTCTGGAGCATTTCTCCCCGGGCCTCCGCTGAAAACAGGATCTGTGGAACCTAGTCAGACTTTCCCGGTCAACAAATGTTAAATAAAAAAAATAAAATAAAAATTAAATAAAGCATACATTCTAATAAGTGATGATTTGTCAAAATTCTAGGATCACAAAAACCAGAGAACACTGCTACCTATGCAGAATTCTTTACACAATCCTTGTGCAAACATGTAAATGGCAGCATTGAAGTTGCTGTACCTGCCAGAAGTAAACCCAGATCTAACACCAAAACAAACCACTCTGGTGGAATCCTTACCTTAACAGGCAATATGAGAAAAAAAGTCACGGTCAAAATCAGAAAGAGAACTCTCACAGAGATAAGAGCTCTCTGATTCAACTAAATAAGAAACTAAGAGGTCTAATAAAATCCAGCAATGCCAATTATAAAGACAGGATAGCCTCCCAGGCTAAAAACAATCACAAAGGTTTCTTCAGCTACATCACAAATCTTAAAATGTAATACTCAACAGTGTGCAGAACCGGTGGTAAATGGCACAGCCTTCACTGACCAGGGTGACATAGCAAATTTACTGGCTAATAAATTTAGCTCTAACTTCACCCCCAACTCCCCCCACTATCCCCTGTGAAAACCCTTCTGTAATGATGTGAGGTATTGCCAGCTATGCCAGGAGAAGTAGAGCAGTGGATGTGCAACATATACTAGCACAGCTAGCTGGAATTTTGTAAAGAATTATATGTCATCTGTATATCAAACTGATTTGCACAGATGCTTGTTTTGAAAAATGTATTTGCAAAGCTGCTTGTGTTAAAAATGTACCAACAGTGTGCCCTACCGGACAGAAAAGAAATGTATGTGCATTATTGTAACTATTTAAATGTATATATTGTAATAGAGGATACTGGAAAAGAAGAGGTTAACCTCAAACCACCTGATTTTGAGTAATAGTAAGAAAATTAAATTACTGGACTTAGGCCCTAAAGGTGTTCTCTTACAGTTTTGAATGAAGCTAGAGATGCAGTGTCTGTAAGAAGTATGGCTTGTTAGTCTCTGTAGCAGGAGTAAAAGTTTGTAATTGTTTTATGACTTCCAGAAGCTGCACCAGATTTGAGCAAATCTCTTGTGTGTGTATTGTTGACATGTAGTTATTAAATCCTGGCAGTTTCTAGCAATGGGGGGGGGGGTTGCATGGGAACCAGAAGTCAGGTGACCAGATGTATGTGATGTCATTCTGTACAGAAATGATGTTTTAATATTAGCTGAGACTGAAGTTTCAGAGCAGTCTGTTTTTTGGAACCTGAAGTAGAAGGATCCCTCACTTACTTCATCTTGCCTTGCTCTATTAAGTAAGTAGGAACAGTAATTTTCTAGATCAGTCAGGAAAATATAGTGAGACTAGTTAAGTATTGTTTTTCTGTAACTGTGTGAATCTTTCCAGGTGTGTTATTTTTAATATTTCCTGTGATTGAAACTCTGGTGTTTACTGTAAATAGATATTTTGTATTTGCGTGTTCTTTTATTATTTATTATTAAATATGCATTTAAAATGTTCATTGTGGCTGGTCTTTTAGAAAATATTTTAACCTTTGAGAGTACTTATATCTATTAGTGACACTGTGGCCAGTCCTGAACCTTGATTGTTTGGTCAACATTACCATTTGCATTATTAATTTCACTCTGTATAGTCGGGTATCCTTGCAAGAGCCTTAGAGTGGCTGGTTTTGGGGTGTCTGTGGCAGAGTAACTACCTTATAGTCTGGACAGAAGGGGACATAGCTAGTAAATCTGTGTTGGCCTTTCCCAGGTGTGTGTGTGTGTGTGTGTGTGTGTGTGTGTGTGTGTGTGTGTGTGTGTGTGTGTGTGTGTGTGTGTGTGTGTGTGTGTGTGTGTGCATGTGTGTGAGTGCATGTGTGTGTGTGTGTGTGTGTGTGTGTGTGTGTGTGTGTGTGTGTGTGTGTGTGTGTAAATCAAATCTCAAAGTGTGCGTGTGTGTCAGCTACTTGGAGCAGGGACACAAAGAAATGGTTTCACAGAAAGGGTATTAGAGAGGACTTGGCTTGGATGTTCGGTTAAGGTCTCAGCCTTATAGCTGTACCAGTGAGGAGTTTTACTGGGGACTTGGAGGGAGACAGATATAGAAATCTGGATCCCAGACTGAGTGTGTTCCCTATGTGCTCTTAAGGGAAATTGTGCTCGATGCAGAGAGCTAAATCTGGAAATACTGGATGTATCCATTTTTGTTCCAAGTGAATGTCCCTCTCCAGTGTCAGTGGTGAGGATTCAAGCTCCTTGATTACCAGCCCAGAGTGGGGAACTGACACCTTCTAGCATATCCCTCTAACTATCAAGAGGGAGCAGGTTCTGGAGATGCTCACTAAGGTCAAAAACACCCAATAATTCCCTGGTTGCCTCTTGAAAAGCCTAAAACATTACTTAGCAAGATCAATTGAGACACTCCTCAACTAAAGTCTCAAAACAGGTTACATGACCCCAAGAACTACAAACCTATTAGTCTGACAAGTCTAATATGCAAAGCCAAGGGACAAGTTAGCATGGAAATGATCAACAAGGACATTGGCAACCTACAGACACTGGACTCATCCCAGTTTGGCTTTGTTAAGAAAAGGATTTGCCTACTTAACCTGTTAGACTTCTTCAAGAAGGTCACCATGGCTACGGATAAGGGGAAAATGGTGCATACTGCCTATTTTGACCATGCCAAGGTGTTTGATACAATACCTCACACTGGTATTGCTGAGAAACTCTCAGAACTAGGCATAAATCCCTATATAACTCACTGGATAGCCAGCTGGCTCAGAGATAGGACCCAAGAAGTCAGGATAGGTGAGACCACCTCCACCAAGAGATGGGTCACCAGTGGAGTAGCCCAGAGCTCTGTACTGGGCCTGGTCCTGTTTGGCATATACTTCTCAGAAGTTAAGGCTAATGTGAAAGGCCTCGGACTCATCAAGTTTGTAGATGACTGTAAATTAAGAGCTATCATAGGTTTCTACATGACACCAACATTCTACAAGAGGGTCTAACACAAACAAATGATTGGTGCAAAAGCCACAGAACAAAACACCATGCAAAGAAATGCATTATAATTCCCTTTAGGAAAGCATCCAATCAAGTTAATTGCTGCAACAGTAAAATACCCCTAAGAGTTGACCCAATAGTTAGAGATCTGGAAACATTTGTAGACAGTAATCGGGTGTTCGACCAACATATAGTCAAGACAGTATGAAAATCATTCTATATCATCCAACTCATAAACAAGGGTATGGCATCCAGCTGCGAGGAAGTAATAGTACCACTCTACTCAGCCCTTATCGGGCCCATCATTGAGTAAATGCCCCCCTTGCATGTATATAGCTAGGCACTTGCAACAGTGTGAATGCCCTCAAAGGTTCATCACCAGGAGAATCAAAGGTATAAATACCCTGTCCTACACAGACTGCCTTAAGATCCTACCGCTGTACTCAGTATTCTACAGTTACTGACAGGCAATCTGTCCCTAGCATATAAGGCATCCTCAGATCTGATGGATCTCATGTACATCTGCAAGACAAACAACATCAGAAACACTAGATCCAAGGACCTGAACTTTGTCTGCAACATAAATTGAACCTGCTGGAGGGACGGATATGTGTCTCAAAGTATCCCTGTGCTATGGAATAAGCTCCGCATCTATGTGAAGCATAGTTCATCCCTGACCTTGTTCAAAAGAAACCTTGATCATTGGAAAGAAAATTGCAAATTCACCTGCCCCCATGCCTCTTATGGATTGAGGTCAACAGTAAGTAAGTTAATCTCCAAATAACATAACCCCCACCAACATAACCCTTAGCCACCTCCTTACTAACCATATAGATGTCCAAGGAAATCTCTGACAAAACTGGGTTGGGTTGCACGGCTAGGCTTGTAAAGACCCCAGTAGTCATTCACCTGTTATGAACCTATGAACCTATGATAACTCAGTTCCTGCAGATAATACCTGCACACTAAACAAGATGCAAAATGCATTTCTGTAAGAATGTATTAGCACTGTTTCTTATATAAAAGTAAGTGTACAGGAGCACATGACCCATCAAGGAACCTCTGAACCTAAGCACCTTACTGTCTATGATAAAATGATCGAATGTTTTATGCACAGATTATATTTAGTATAAAATGAAGTGTACATATAGGCCACTTCAGTTTACATTTCTGAGTAAGATTAATCAGTCTGAAGTGACTCTGTGTGACAACACTTTAAGACACAACTTCATTCCTACACTGTGCTGTTGATACAATTACACATGCCATTGTTCTTACATGTTCTTGTTTCTAGGTTGCTGTGAGTACTGAGACAGGCTCTAGTTCCCTGTGACTCCGAATGATAAAACATGAATGAAGTTCAGGACTTGGGACATACAGGAATGGTATTTTTTTATGTCTGGCTACACAGACTTCTTATACAAATCTGTATATGAGAGCTATCAACGTGCACCACTCAAATAAAGCCTCCCAGGAAAGTAAAACTGCAGTGAGCAAATATCTCGAGCATGAGATGACTGCATGGCAGATGGTTAAGTCTTCTTCTGTTTTTCTTCACTTAAAGCAAAGCATCAGATTAATAAACACTGAATGCACTGGGTATGTCACGTAACCTGGCACCCAATTGTGTATTACCCTGTGCAATTCAGAAACAGAGGTGTAACACTGATGTGGAAAACATAGTTTATTGTACAGCACAGAAACAGGTACTGATCAGTTAATATGCAGATATAATCAACAGCCGACATAGTATCTGGACTAAAATTTATCGGTGTCACTACCATGTGCACAGATGGCCATGTATCAGCTCTAAAACACAGTGCTAGCCTGTTACCATGCCTACTGTGCTGGCTCGGCACATCATAGCTGTAATAGTGGGGGCACTCATATAGGAAAGAAGTACATGATGCTTCTTTATAAGGCAGAATACAGCATTTACCACAACACTGCAGTTTTCAACTCTGTGGTATTTGCTCAAAACACTTTGGCCTCCTCAATGAATTTTCCACCTCAAAATACTTACTTCATTAAGCATACATCACAATCTTGAGAGAATGGTGATCTGAAAATACTCATGATAGAAAAGGATTATGCCTGCACAACATATCGGTATGACAACCAAACTAGGTCCTTGCACATCTACAGAGAGCTAAGATGCTTAAAAACAGATGACAAATGAGTGCAAGTTGGACTTCTCAAGTATTTCTGAAAAAAAGATGCATACCAGATAAGTTCTTCTGAGACATGGCTGTCCAGTTGGTAAACTCAGGCTAAAAAAACTTATCAAACCCTTTTTATTGCTGTGCAAATGAGAACATTAATGAGAAATTCAAATTATACTTTGAGAATGTACTGCCCAAATGGGTTGGTTTATTTATCTAAATTTGTTGACCAGGGTAGAGCCCTGATCAAAAAAGGACCTGTTTTGGCCCAGTTGTAAAAACTCAAAAACAAAATGAGAGTTACAACATTTACAACACACAACAGCAATAAATTCAATAGTTTGCACAAGGGTAAAAAAATTCCATAGTGTAAATGGCTAAATACCAAAGAGTAATTACATTACACACTTAAAAACATTAGTACCTGTTATTGACAAAGTCAGCTATAGGTTATTTACAAATCTTCATTTGCAGTTACCATTTTAATATGGATATTTAACTGAAGGCTGAACTGAGGTTCCTACTAAAAATAAATATGATGTTAAAGTAGGATCTGGGTCAGTGGAGGAGAGATATGCAGCAAAATAAGGTGCTACTATTGGGAGCTCACTCTGGAATTATTGTGTTATCACTGCTGTTGGCTGAGGACTGTTGGAGGTATTTAAATCACCCCAGTGTTATTAAAACAGTGACATTCTACCTCTTTCGGTAGAGTATTATTTGATGCTTTTTCTGAACTTTACCCAACATCAGCTTATTCTGATACCTTTCATCCTATGGAAACTTAGCTATTATCAGCTTATGATGCTGCTTAAATGAGTAAAACACTATAGATCTCTAGTACATACTGCTCAGATTCATGTGGATAGCTGCTGGAGTCCTAGCTGTTACTGTTCCAGAAAAAAATCTAGTTCCTACCAACCAGACATAAGCTGTAGTACTCCCCTTATGAAAGGGATGACATTTATTTGCATTTATGTTACCTATCTATTCCATTCCTAATGTCAGAATCACGAAAAAGACTGTATGTTAGCAACTACTCAGCGTTCTAACAACTAACTTTCTTCTTAGAAATATTTAGCATGGGCATTCAACCAGGATACAGTGATGGTACAGTACTATTTGATACAATTCATCAGTTTCCAGTCAGCTGATAAACAACGTTATCAAAGATAATTTCATCAATACCATTTTGTCAAATGTTTGGTTGTCAGATTGAATGCAAGTCCATTTGGTTAAATGCTGTTGCACAGTATTTGCAAAAGACAGTAACTTTAAGGTAGATATCAGGTATATATTAAGTTTACGTGACATTTTGGTTGTATTACGGTCAGGTTTGGATTTATGGCTAGGGTTTACTTCTAAGGTTATGGTTAGGGTTAGGCTGAGAGTAAGTGTTAGGGTATGGGTGGTAGATAGGATTACTGCTGCTATTTAGTTTAGGTTTAATGGATGATGGTGGCACTGTTCTTTATGCAAGATTGAGGGGTCTATGTTCCTTACTAAAACTGTGTTTGTAATTATCTACATTTTTATGGTTTGTGTATTTTCATTTAAGTGATTTTAAGACACTGTATTTTATTTTGGTGCTTATTAACTATCTGTACTTAGTGAGGTTGTTTTCAGTGATGTGGTTTTCAGTTATTTGGCATGACACCACAACTAATCAGTGGCACTTTCTGCATAGTAACCAAACAATTATCTGTACAAAAGTACAATGTTATTGGATTCTCCAATGGACATCATATGCTCAGTAGCTCCCTCTATGTTTTCAGGCTGTTGTACATTGAATTGCAACATCATTACATTAGTTGATTCAACAGCTATGCACACAACACAAAATAGTTAATAAAATGGAAGGATGCAAGTGTACACCATCTGAAAGTACTAATTTTATCCCACAGAGGTCAATTCATAGTTCAGAATTTTCCTCTTACCTTGTCGAGTATACCTATAATTCTGTCCTACTATACCTGCTGGATTCCACATGGTGGGCGCAAGAAGAACAGCATGTCTTTTGCAACTTGTAAACCTGGCGTGATAGTTTAGACCTCCTACTCAATGAAAATGAGACAAACTATTTTGTGTGGTAGAAAGAGGCAAAAAATACCCATTCAGCTTTTGTCACTATCCTCAACAAACATAAACACATGGCTGAAGAAAATTTCTTCATAAAATAAACCGGAATATTTTATCTACTTATTTTTTGTATTTGTTTGTTTGATTGTTAACTAAGCAGGTGTACTGATCACTGGATTTTTTCACCTCTAAGCCAGGTAAAAAGGCATAGATGTAATATACATAAACTATGTTTCACACACTTTAGAATACAAACACGTTTCACACACACACACAGGACAGCATATCATGGCACACACAGAGAAAACAGACCATTTTGGAAGTTCTATATCATAATAAGCAGCAATTAAATGCAGTACAGGCAGAAGACTCCAAAATGAAACCTATATTACAGTAAGGTTTTAAAAAGTCTCACCGAGTGACCAGAGCAAAGACCAACATTTTAGAGTATATCGACAAGCATTATTACAGGATCATTAGCAGCATCGTCATCTGTTTTAAGAAATTAATGGGAACATGTTAGGTCACCTAAGGTAGTTTCAGTGAACAAAAAATGATCGAAGTATGTTCACCAAAGCTACATTTGATGACAGGTAAGGGCGGCACCTAATTTGGTGTATTAAATTAGACGAGGATGTGAATGAGTTTAAGTATAATCATCCTCTCAGTTCCATAACAACGCACCAAATGCATTTCCATAACAACGCACCAAATGCATTATTTTCCTATTTGGGCCTTCTTGTTTTAGGTGGACTGGAAATATGTCTCACTTTCTCTCTCTGCCCCATCTGTTATTCTGCATTTATTTTCAGTTACACAGAGCCAGCCAAGTACTAATATGATTGCTAAAAGCAAACGCATCATAGATTTTATTCTCTTAAGTAAAGGGTGCAAGATAACAGAAGGAGTGTTAGGTGAAGCTTACTGAAGTACCACACAACACTAATAATGGGAATGCCTAAAGTATTTCAGTGCAGAAATATTTTAATTCCAGCATTATGTCACTGCACCCTAGTAATTTTAATATAAGTGTAATATCACCCAAGCAAAACATTTGGGGGATGCCGCACAGCTACTTCAGATGCAAGACAACTCTTAAAGAGAATTAAATGTGGTTCTGCAGTTAATTCTGTAGGAATCAAATAACCTACCAGCTGCTAGAGGGATACTGTATAATTACATCATCTGCAATTAAAAGTTTCAGCTGGCAACTAAATGCTGAAAGGCAGACATTAATACCTTACTTCATTCAATGTTTGTAGCAAACAGGAAGGAGAAACCATAGTAGGCAAGGACATTTTTGAGATGGATTTGACATGAGCTATAAATTGTACGTATGAGATGTAGCAGAAGTAAGTTGTGTAACCAGTGTGACAAAATCTGTATTTAATTAAGTGAAAATGCAGAGGAAAAACATAAAACTATTGGAGATAACAACTAGAAACAAACAACTTAGTCAGGAGGCCAGCCACACGTTATTGCTATGGAGGTACTGTAGCAGAGCTTTATAGTGTGGTTCAGTAGAGCAGAAAGCAGTACAGAGGGTACATTCTCTCCCATCCCATCCCATTAACTAATTTAATCACTCCACTGACCAGTCCCATAAGCTACACTAAGGGCTACAGAGGTTTGGCTTTTCACTAATTATTTTGCTTCAGTTTATCCCCACTGAACTAATGAACCTGATTGCTCCTTGTCCTAACAGCAAAGTTTTATTACAAAAATACTTCCAGTAAACAGAAGAACCTATCACATGACAACTGATATCAAGACAATTAAAGCAAGCTAGGTACCTGGGGCTGTGGAATAGCAAACAAATAACTACTTAGAAACTGAATGGTGATAATCTCAATAACAACTGTAAATCAATCGTTTATGCATCATCAGTTCTTATAAATCTGCATTCTACTTACAGGATGTAAAATGTGTTCCATGCTATAATTAAACAGTTACATTTGCTGCCAACCTTTCCAACAAAAAACAGCACTGCTTAGCCCTAAAGCAACTAAGCTGGATGGAACTACCCCACAACCTGTCCTACACAAAACTCCTTCTAGCTCATAACCTCATTCATAAACCTTGAAATTGCCCAGTTTTATATAATACCCTACAACATTATTCACAACTCCAGATCTATGCTCATGTAAAAAAATCTCTGTTAATTACTGCAGATCAATGTGTGTGTATGTACCTTTAAGAAGCTATCCACGGGCTTGCACAAGTGTATAAACACAGAGCACATGTGAGCCTGACTGCCATTTTGTAGTTAGCTATTGAGATGTAAGCATGTCTGTATGTAAGCTCTGTTTGTTAACTAGTTTGTTTGTATTTAATGATGCTGCTATCCATCCTGATGTGTTTCTACATATTAAAGCATCTAAATGAAATACCCCACCTGCTTGTCATCTACGTTAGAGAGGAACGAGTGACAATTACTACCAAATCAAACAGACCTGGTAAACAAATTCCAAAAAATAAATAACTGTGCGTGGATAAATAGCACTAATTTTAATTGTGGATACACACATATAATATCGATGAGCATATAAATTAGTCTTGTGTGTAGCAGTGATCAAAACAATTAACAAGTTATAATCCTGCAAAAATATGGCAAAAATATAACACAGAAAACTATCTAGACCCTCAGAACTTCTGGGGGTCCTGACAGCCCTCACTCCCCAAGCTAAGTGGATTTTTACACAGGCTTAGTAGTGGCATCTGCCCTGAACTCAGCATAGTTTAGAACCAACCCTGATCACATGCTCTGCACAGGAGGTCACTGTAGTTTGTCTGGGGTGTAGACAATGGTGCATTTTTCCTCACAAACACTTGGATGTGTGTAGAGAAAGTTGATGTAGCTTGTCCACTGGCAGTATACTATCTAAGAACTTCAAGTCGGAATACATGACTGTGATCATTATTTTTTAACTTTCCTCAAAATCAAAATCAAACATCACAGGTGTATACAGGTGGCTTACTTCTGGATGTAGTGGTGAGGAGAAATGCAGTCGACAGCAACAGGTTGAAATATGTTACTGTGTTCCAGTTGTTCTTTCAGTTGTGTCCAAGACTGACATCACAATGGTACACAGAAAATGCTATCTTTTAAAGAGTAAGAATGCATGTTGTATGTTGCCACTTAAAATATACAACTGTGGCTCTTTATGCTTTCACTTTCATTTCAAACTGATGCCAGGAGATACACAGAAGGTGGCTATCTGTGGCTATCTTTCTATTTTGGGGTAGGGGAGCAGGGAGGCAGACATAGCTCTCAAGCTCTTTGCTCAAGAATCAGGAACAATGCCAAAACTACTGGGGGGGACAAAGGCCCATCATCTGGGTCAACTAGAAAAAAATACAGTAATACACATAAAAAGTTAGCTGAACAACACGTTTTGCAATATCAGGCATTTCCAGAAGAATAAGTATGAAACTGTAATATCTGTCATTATTGACTGACTGACTGTCTGATGTAACCCTCTGATTAACCAGAAAATCAAGCAAATGATATGAAATAGAGGGTAAAATTATGAGTACAGATTAGGGACATTCTGCAAAAAGAAGCAATTGAGTAGTTTACAGGCAGACACTATTACCAGATAAAATGTAAGCATCCTCACAATTACTTATGTTCTCAGTTTATTGTGAACTGCTGTTTTGTCCAGTATAAACATTAAGCTTTGAGCACAACTTATTTCTTTCTTGAAAGAAAAAAATAATAATAATACTGAACTTTATTCCTTACTCATAGTGTTTATTCAGCCCAGCACTGGATTAAAAAGTTGGAAAATAAAACTCTAAAATACTTCACAGTGCATTTATAACCCCATGGCTTCTTGGGGCCCCCTAGCGTAATTCAGTTATTTACTCCACAGTTATTACAGGGCATTCTTGACCAGTTAAGGTGCACTCATAGCCAGCCTTAGGCATAGGCCAACTAGGCGGCCACCTAGGGCGCCACTCTAGCAGGGGCACTTTTTCAGTGTTTATTTGGTGTACATAGACTAGGATGGGGGCACTGGGTGGTGTGGTGGGGGGTGCCGTGGAGCCCTTTTGCCTAGGGCACCAGTTGACCTAAGGCCGCTCCTGGGTGCACTGATAGGATGAAGAAAAAAAAATAAAAGAATAAGACTGGATTTCTTTCCTTAGTCATGACTTTTGTTAAGCCCATCACTGAATGTCAATGAGGTAAAAAAAAAACCTCTGAAATGTATATTACTGCATCTAAAAAATCCATGGCTTCTGAGGACCAAGTGGGCCCTCAGACACTCTGCTTAATTTAGTCATTTTCTCCATATGTATTACATTGCAATCTTGGAAAATTAGTGTGCGTGTGTGTGTGTGTGTGTGTGTGTGTGTGTGTGTGTGTGTGTGTGTGTGTGTGTGTGTGCGTGCGTGCGTGCGTGTGTGTGTGTGTGTGTGTGTGTGTGTGTGTGTGTATGTGCAGGCTCGCTAAAGGATGCAGGAAAAATATGAAAAGTAAGATGAAATGTGAGAAAAGGAAGGAAAAAGCAATCTGGATGGTGTGGGGAGGACAGAATGGGAGGAAATAAGGTGGTGTACTGGGTTCCTATTAGAACGACGAAAATGCATTTTGTCGAATGCATTTTCATCGACACCTAAAGAGCGAACAGGCAAAACAGCGAAGTGGCTGTTCAGCAAATTCTTTCCCTGGGAAAGAAGTCGCTTGACCTCTTCGTTGCTTTACCATGTTCTGCACTTTAGTGTGGTCTCAGGGATTCCCTTGTACAGTATAGCTCCCGAGCGTGAATGTGCAACAGTTACTGACCATAAGGTTAGGGTGCGGGTTAAGGTAAGTGCATATGTATGAAAGTGTTTACTGTTTTTTTTTTGTATTAGATATATGGTTATGTGTGTATGTGTTTACAGCTGTTTACTTTTGTTTTGGAGGGGTAAAATTAGGGTTTAGGTAAGTGTGCATGTGTTTTTAACTTTTTACATAATAGTTACTGACCTTAGGGTTAGGCTGTGGGTTAAGGTAAGTGCATATGTTTTAAAGTGTTTACTTTTTTTTGTGTTAGATGTATGGTTGAGTTACGTGTGTGTGAGTTTTCAGCTGTTTACTTTTGGGGGGTAGAATTAGGGTTAAGGTACGTGTGTATGTGTTTAGAACTGTTTACTGTTTTTTTTTTTTTTGGTTGGAACAGCGATTTCTTTCCCTAGGAAAGAAATCGCTGTTCTGAGGTGATGAAGCATCGTTCGCTGATTTAAGCATTCAATGTTTTAATATAGACCCGGTGGACAGCTCTTTGCCTAGGACATGATTTCACCTAAGGCCAACTCTGTCTGTATGTGGATTTAGACATGCTCACACACACGCATGTGCTGCATGAGATCCATTTGTAGCTTTGACACATGCCTTTGACACTCAGAAGTGTGAAAAGCAAAGTACAGTCAAGTCTGGTTATATATTAATTCTAAAACTGCACAATCTCAGAAAATTTCCATTATTTTAAGGTACAGTGATCTCAGAGTTAGTATACATAAGTAACAAGATTGTGGGGGACCCAGCTCACTATGTTGGAGGATGCAGAGCAGGTTAAAACACCCCAAAAATGTTGCAATACTGTTACAGCAAGTTAAAATTTTCATGGTTTTGCCTAGAAATCAGATTTTATTTCTCAGTGCTAGACATGTTTGTGTTGACATTACGTCATGCAGTGTTACAGCTCAGTTTATATCTTTGAGCTGAACTATTGCTTTCTGCTCCTTTCTTAAAGCTGCTTTCATTGATACTGTGATGACCCACCCCTGGACCAGTAATCAGGAGGGGCTCAATCCTCACCACTGGCAACAGTGAGGGGACATTCACTGAGAGGATTACAAGTATAGACACAGTATTTCCAGATGCAGCTTGCTGCATCAAGTGCAATTTCTCTTAAGAGCACACAGAGTCCACAGTCAGTCCGGGGCTGGTTTCTTGCTCTTTCTCCAGATCTCCAATAAGACTCCCAACTGTCACAGCTATAAAGATGAGCTCTCACCTGAGTGGCCAAGCCAAGACCTCCAGCACTCTATCT
Organism: Protopterus annectens; assembly: GCF_019279795.1. NCBI lineage: Eukaryota > Metazoa > Chordata > Ceratodontiformes > Protopteridae > Protopterus > Protopterus annectens. Next base: position 1,190,250,947 of record NC_056739.1, read on the forward strand.
GTCCAACCAATGTTTCGTGTCCCTGCCCAAGTAGCTGACACACAGACTCTTTGAGGTTTGATTTACACACACACACACACACACACACACACACACACACACACACACACACACACACACACACACACACACCTGGGAAAGGCTGGAACAGGTTTACTAGTTATGCCCCCTTTCTGCCTAGACTATAAGGTAGTTTTCACTGCCACCAGTCCCTCCTGCCAGCTACCTTAATGCTTTTCCAAGGGCACCCAATATACTGACTGAAATTAATATTAATATAAATGGTAGTTTGACCAAGAGCAAGGATATTAGGAGTGGCCTACACAGTGTCACCAAATAAATATGCAAGTACTCTCAAAACTTAAATAGCTCTACAAAGATCAGCCACAATGAAAGGTTTAAATATATTTAATAATAAAAAATAAAAGCACAACACAATACTAAATGTGTATTCACAGTGACATCAGAGTTCAAAACCACAGGAAATATTTAAAACAACATTGCAAGACAGTCTCAAATAAATAAAGAAAATATCTAAACTAAGCTTCACTATATTCCTGACTGAATCTAAGAAAATTACTATACCCTAAGAACTTATGTAGATGTGGTGAATGGATCTTCTAGTTGTTGTCAGGTCCTAGACAGAATACAGACTGCTCTTTCTCACTAACAGACTTCTCAAATTAATATCTCAAGTATTACTGCTGGGATGGATTGCCGAATTATATCACTTCTTGTCATCTGACAACTAGTTCCCACGTGAAACCCCCACTGCTGGAAGCTGGCAGTATTTAGCATCTACCTGTAAAAATACTTAGACCTCAGATCTTTGGCAGATGCTGGAAGTCATAAAACAATTGCTTTCCTTCATGATTTCAGGACTAGTAATTAGTTCACCCTAAAGACAACAGAGAAAGTTTCCTAGCACTGACTTTACATTTCTAGTTGCACTGAAAACTGTCAGAGAGCCTCTTTATTCCATATCCTATAAAGTAATTTAATTTCAGCTATTTTTCTGAAGGTAGTTGGACTGAAGTTAACCCTCCAGTTTCCTCTGTTAACATATGCATTTAAAGTTACAATAGTGCATGTACCTTTCTGTTCTCCTCCAGAAGAGCACACTGTGGATACATTTTAAGCACATGCACCTTACACACGTCTGTAGAAACCAGTTTGATATACACATGACATACAGTTCTAATACTGTTGTAACACAAGCATCTTATATAAATCATGTTGATATTCACAAATGATATATAATTATTTACAAAATTCCAGGTAGCTGTGCTGGCAGTATCTCCTTTCATCTCAGGTACATCACATGTTCATAAAAAAGGTTCTCAAAACAAAAGTGAATTATTACTCATAGCCATAGCTGGGATACTGTTAATAAACTATTTCAGATAGATAATGTTCTCTTAAATGCAATAATCACACTAAAGTATATTTAGGGGACATTCTAAATCTTTTGCTATAACATATACATTAATTATTGTGTCAGAATAATAATTTTTACAATAGTGCCTTTCAGTTTAGGGATGCTCTGCTTATGACAAAAATGAGGATATTAAGAAAGTTGTTCGACTGAAAATAAGTACACCATTAAATTTGACATGGGTAAACTAAGACTTCAAAAAAGTGTTAAGACAGACATTAAAATTATGAACAATAAATACTTTGGAACAAATAATCTTAAGAAAGTTACTTAATTATGAGAGAGAACTTCTCTTTCAAAGTATAGTCTATATGCAATCAATTTATGTATTTTGAAACAAATTTAGCATGACTTAAGTAGATGAATATTTCACAATGATAGCTAGCATGTGTAAGACTAACAAAAGTATATAGTGACATTTAAGCACATTTAACCATAGCAATGTCTACTTGTCATAACTACACAATATATGACTATGTCAGAGTATCATTTTTGTTGAATAAAGCACAATGCATGTGATGGGATATATTTTATGTAGCTAAAACATCAAGACCTTTTAAAACCAGAATACTACAATGTAATAGAGAATTCAGAAATAAAAGCTCTGTAGATATTCTTGCTAATTATGTCTAAGGCTATGGAAATGTACATTTTTTCTTCAGGTAATGAACAGAACATGCCTGAATATATGAGAGGCTTATAAAATAATTCTTACATGCATACACTTAGATGAAATGTATTTTATATGCATATGGCATTATGGTGATGAATGAAGCATTGTGGATAAAACCAGCATTAAACTATTAGCAGTGAAGAGTGTTCTAGAGCAACACTTTACAGCACGGCTGGTTATACCTAAATGATAACACAAAATCAAATAATGATACGTTCAGTAATAGTCTATTTATTGTAACAGGGCCTGGTTTTACTGTTTGTCATGAAATAGTTGACTGGATGGCACTCTTTCATGTTTGAAATAATACTTTTATTTCAATTTGTTTACCAGTTAGAGCTCTACTCTTAATGGACCAATTTCACTTTCAGCCTTGAAGTATAAAAGTACCAAAACAAAATTATACAAGATGGTATACTGACGTAAAAATAATTAAAGTATCAAAACAAAATTATACAAGATGGTATACTGAAGTAGAAATAATTACAAGTAAGTACATTCAAATAGGAAATATAATCTAGTTCAGTATTATGCAGAAAGGTTATTACACCATTGCGTATAGTACTACATATTTATACACACATATATATATAATGTAAAAAAAAGGAATGAAATTTTATAAATGGGATGAAGGGATAAGGGATTGAGACAGAGGATGGTATAAAGATTGGAGGTCAGTGTAGGTGACAAAATAGCTGAAATAATAAACTCTTGACAAATGACCATTATCAGTGAGAATATAATGTAAGTGTCATGATTTATAATGTAGATATATGCTTTACTTTTAAAACTGGCATGGATGGGAAGCAGAATACCTGTGTGGCAAGGTTTAGGGGACTGCAGAGCTGTCATTCAAAGATAGACAGGTAAGAGTCTCTGTGAAGACAGTATGTAATGGAAACATCACTGTTACCCTTCAGTGTCATTTTGTAGTTCTGAGTTTTCACAATGCATGACTCCTGGCCTCCTCCAAGAATTGCACCAGTAGTGTGCTGCACTCTAATCACCCCCCCAAGGCTGATAGTGCAGGTCTGAACCACTGCTTCCTGTCTCCTAGCCAACCCGCTGATGAAGAAGGGCTCATTTCTGAATGTGGATCACTAGCAGCACAGCCACTCCTCTGACTTCTGTGTCATATCACAGGCAGTTTCTAACATGTTTACACCATTTTACCAGATTATTACACATACATCAAAAGGTATTCTCCTTTCATGTACGAGAGTATCATGTTACATACTCTCCTGTATACTCCATGATTTATAGGTCCATAGGTTCATAGGTGTGTACTAGGCTAACGGCCCTAGAGCCTATATAAGCCTAGCCCAAGAAGATTCCCTGGCATCATGTCCATTTGCCTTGTCTGTCATAGCCTGTAATGTTTTCATCTGTATGGAAGTTGTCTATTTTATGATATTTATTATAAATGGGTCAAATACTTCAAAAGTATAGTGTCGTTGATGTAACATTTGCTTCTGCTTAAACAAAATATACCTGAGTTGGCACTTTTATATCACTTCTGTTCCAGATAGTCAAGCCTGCAACTCACTGCCACAGTTTACTGTGTTTAATGTGGCATTGCATACATTATAAATAATGTTGAATTAGCCTTACCTGATCCTATTTTACATATTTCTAAGTGTGTACAGCCATGAATCACTTATATACCCCCACAGATCACTTTCTGTGTCAGATTTCAAAGTATTACTCAAACACTGAGGCTCACTGTGATTTTCTGACATATGAAATATTCCTGCATGACCTCAGTTATACCAAACCAAATACATACAGAATTTCATAAGAAGGAGAAAACTTCATCACCCCATGTCTGCTATGCCACTTCTAGCAGGACAATCGTCTGACACATTCTTTAATCACTTGTTAAGAGGTAAATGTACAAACCTTGCAAATTCTTTCTCCCATAACCTAGGTCAGAACGACAAGAGCAAATGCAATATATGTGGATAGTTTAGGGAAGTCAATCACCATGTTTTAGAAGATGGCATAAAACTGATATGTGGATCTCTTTTACTTGGACAATGTGCAAATACCACATTGGCAGTAAGCTGAAGGTAGGATCAAACCCTAGACCCTGGATCTGTGAAGAAACAGCACTTATTAGGCACCCATAAATTACAAAATGCAAATTTCATGCTCTGGTTGTCAAAGATTACTTCAAATATTTTCAGTAACAGTTCATATTACTAGCTTATAAGAATTTCAAAGAACTTCTGTCTTAGGTTGTTTATTCCAGAAATGTTCTTTATTTAGTTTAAAAAAATCTACATTTATTAATCAATTGCATAGTGAGTGTCTGCTCAGATTCTAAGAACTGTAATTGCAACCTTCAGAAGAAGAAATCTGTAAATGCAAGTGGTGGGATATTTACAAAGTCTGAGATTTGTACTATCCCAAGCTGTTCCCCCCCCTCTGAAGTACAGAGATCTCAGAATTAGTGTATGTAGGTATTAGAGATGGGTAGTGTTTTTGGTTTTGTTATACTGTACTGGCTCACCGGCCGTTTCATGCAGGAATGGGGGTGGCCAGAGTGATTGACAAGCCTAGTGCCTGAGATGAGGCATAATTGGCATGCAATGCAAAGTTGTCAGTGACATCATGTATACATTGATGGCTGATTAATACATATAACTTTTGAGTGTTTCTCAATGAGAATGCCTGTGGCAGCAGGAATATTCATTGTGTAGTCATTGTTTACCATTTTCCTCAATGTAGTGCAATCTTGGAGTTGGTA
>NC_056739.1:1190260803-1190300803 GCF_019279795.1 Protopterus annectens
TGTGGACACTGGATCCAAATGCAATGTCATGTCTGTAAAAGCTTATGCAAAGGTAAAAACTAGAAGGTGTTTTGACTCCACGAAGTGTACAAAATTAGTTGCTTGTGGTGCTGAAGAAATTCAAATGGATGGCACTGTAGTCCTTTCATGCCATTTTGCAGACAACAGCTATGATTTGCAATTTTATGTAGTTCACAGAGATGTACAGTCATTACTAGGCTTCAAGACAACCTACGTATGGGTTTGCTTTTGCTCAGTAAAGAAGTTTGTCATTTAAATACAAATGAAGATGGTAGTTTTTCACAACAAATTTTCAAAAAGTATGTTGATCTCTTCACAGATTAGGTTCATAGGTTAGTACTAAGCTAACTGCCCTTGTGAGCCATTTTAAGCCTAGCCAATTATCCCCATTGTGTGTGTGTGAACTGCACACCTGTGTTTTGTAGGCAAACACCTTAACCATTAGGCTACCCTCCCAACCCTTTAAACTTGGTAAACTTCCAGTAACATTCCATGAAGCTGAACCATGAGGTAAACCCAGTTGTTCGACCAGCACATAGGATTCCAGCAGCAATGCAGACTAAGGTTAAAGCAGAATTAGACAGAATGGTAAATTCTGGTATTCTCACTTCTGTGTCAGAACCTACTGAATGGGTATCATTTATGGTAAAAGCCCATAAGAAAAGCTCAGATGATATTCAAATATGTATTGATCCTTGTGACTTAAATAAAGCTGTTTAAACATCCTCATAATCCAGTGCATACAGTAGAAGAGGTAGCAGCATTAATTATTAATTATTAATGCTGAATTCCACTGTTGTCTCTGTTCTAGATGCTAAGAACGCCTTTTGGCAAATTTTGTTGGATTACAAATTGTCTTATCATTGACTTTTAGTACACCATTAGGGAGATGTGGATTTCTGAGGATGCCATTTGGGATCAGTTCTGCCAGTGGGATATTCTAACATGCCATGGAACAGATATTTGCTGGATATCCTTGTGCCATTATAGTTCATGACATTATCATCAGAGGCAATGGAGAAAAAGAACATAACAGAAACCTCAGGAAAGTTCTAGATCAAGCACATGAGATGAACCTCAAGCTGAATCCTTTGAAATATCAATTCAAATTGAAAGAAGTTGCATACATTTGGTCACATGTTTACAAGTTCCGACCTTCAACCTGATCCATCAAAGGTAACAGCAATCAATGAAATGCTAGTAGCAGAGAATGTTATATCGCTACAATGTTTCCTGGGTATGAATAATTATTTAGGAAAGTTTATTCCTAATCTTAGTGAGCTTTCTTCACCAGTACGTGAGCTCACATGCAAAGATATAAAATGGTCTTGGTATAAGCAGCATCAAGAAGCATTTGAGACTTTGAAACAGAGAATTTCCAGTCTGCCTACACTGCGATACTATGATTTTCATAAACCTGCGACTCTCGCTTGTGATGCTTCTCAATATGCTATGGCTCACCATGTCTACAGGAAGGCATTCCAGTTGCATATGGATCTCATACTTTGACTCAAACAGAAATGCACTATTTACAAATTGAAAAAGAGCTTCTTGCAGTTGTGTTTGCATGGTCCAAATTCAGTGACTATATATACGGAAGTCCAGTTCAGATCGAAACAGATCATCAACCATTGGTAATAGTTTTGAACAAACCAATACATACCGCTCCAGCAAGATTACAATGTATGATGTTAAAATTGCAAAAAGTGGTAGTTCCTAAATTATTGCAAAAGGAATATATAACAATCCTGCACAGAGGTCACCCAGGCATTGAATCAACTAAAAGTATGGCATGAGATATTATGTTTTTGCCCTCAGTGTCCAAAGATATAGAAAGAGAGACACTTTCCTGTTCAGTTTGCAACAGTAGTAAACCACGTCAGCAAAAAGAACCTCTTTAACTGTACATAATCCCTGATTTACCATGGTCCACTGTTGCTGTAGACATTTTCAAATGGCATGGTCAACACTACCTGTACTAGCTGACTCATACTCTGATTGGTTTGAAGTTGACTTATTTCATAGCTTGTCATCTGTTATAGTGATTACGAAACTAAAGAGACATTTCTCAGTTCGCAGAAGTCAGCATAGAGTCATATCAGATGGTGCACAATTTACTAGTCAATGTTTTAAAGAATTTGCTAGATCTTGGGATTTCATTGATGTAACCAGTAGTCCAGAATATCCACCAGCTAATGGTTTAGCTGACCGCGCAGTTTGTAATGTAAAACATTTGATGGAAAAGTCCAAAAGGGAAGGAAGCAATGTATTCCTTAATTTACTAAATCTGCTTGTGACCAGATGCTTGGTTCACCTGCTCAAGACTGATGTTGAGACAAATATGAAAAACTCTTCTGATCAATAAATGGCTGTTAGTGGGAATCACAAAGAGCAATGAGGTAGCCAAGGCTTAACTATCGAAAAAACATCATTTGCAAAAAGTATACTATGACCAAAACAGTCAACCTCTTTGACCATTATTGCAAGTTGAAGTTGTCCGAATGCAAACTTCAAAAGGTCATGATCATGTGAGAATCATAAAAGACATTTATGTTTAACCAAGGTCTGATATAATTCAATCAGAAGGTGTAGACTATAGAAGAAATCTCAAACACATTTTCCTGTTCCAGAGCAGAAGCCACACCAGAATGTATGTACTAGTGATTCCAGTTCCTTGACTAAGTCACTAACTGATCAGCTTCCAGAAAATGGACAGTCTTGTTCGTATAATTCTGCCATATCAAATTATGTTTCTGTATCAAATAAATCTCTTGAGACAGGTCCTGTTTCTAATTGTACTCAAAATTTGCATGTGACAAGGGCAGAAAGATTCTGCAAACCTAACCCTAAATATGTGCAGCAAATTGCATCTGTAGGCAGATAGCCAATGTTGAATTGTTTATACAATGTCTAATTCTTGAATGTGTTTCAAGAAATATCAATGCAGATTTGTGCATTTTTTGCAATAGGCACAAAGTAAAGAGGGAGGATGGAGAACAGTGTGCTATGCTTTGTTGTGTCTAACTTATCAGCCACTGTAGTTGAAGGAAGTTTCCAGGTCGAGGGGTGGTATTAAGCTAAATGTACTGAGAATGTGTTACAATTAAGATATAGCATATGCATGCAGAAGCAGCTATGTTGGGTGTACAATAAACCATCTGTTAAACTGCCATCATTCTCCACTCATCATTCAACAGCCGTGACCATAGAACCAATATTTATGGGAAATAACAGAGCACACCATGACTCTTACAACTTGGTTCATGGTCTGCTGTACTCCCTAATAACCAGATACCCAGAGAGAGAGAGAGAGAGAGAGAGAGATCCATAACTAAAGTGGACCTCAAGTGGACAACAGTCATAAGGACAAACTCAAAACAATGTAACAAATGACAATGAAACCCATTCAAAAATAAGAAAACTTTGGAAATGTGTTTTGCAAAGATGGCAACCCCCTTACAACCCCCATTATTATAGAATATGCCTCCATTCCCCTGCTACTTATGAGTACTAACTCTAAGATCTATGGATTTTGAGGAAAAGAGAAATCTCCATGATAACACAGTCTCAGTGTCAAAATGCAAAACCCCAACATAGCGTATGAATGGCTGCATAAATGTGTCAATCACAAGTGAGTTAAATACAAGCATGCCACTCCCCACACAGTGCTGAATCCTTGAAATGCAAAGAGGTCAGACTATTGTTTGGCACTCACCTCACTGCCTCCCTAGTAAAGGAAAGCAGTCCCAAGAATGTCATGGCCCTGTCTTCCAGAACCAGCCATGTATCAGTCCGAATGAACTTTTAAAAGAGGGTCACCATCTATGTCAGAAATCTGACCTCTGCAGTAACTAAGCAATGGCATGCATTCTTCCATCAACAGGGCTATTGTTTAGTATTCTTCAAGCATACATAGATGAACTGTTCTATTAACAAATGCCTTCTGAATGAGGAAGACACTTAAAAACACTTTTCTCAGATTTGCCTTTCATTGTTTTTATAATAGCATCAGTGCTACCCCAGTGATTATATTAATAATCAGGAGTGGACAGCATTAATGCCTCACAAGAAATAAATAAGGAATCAGAGTAGTCAAAATTTGTAGAACAGTGTCTTGTATAAATTTTAAATGGTAGCCATTTGTAAGTTCTCAGTCTTGGCACTTCTTCAGTTTTCTACTTATCAAGAGGTATTCGATTTAAGAGTGCTGCACTAGGTGTTTAGAGCAGTACTTAAAATGTCAGCTGATATATCGGCTACATTGATTTCACACAGCACAGTATCAGCATTGTGAAGTCACGGGCTATCAGTGAACTGCCTTTTCTAAGCAGCAGTCATTTCACAGTCAATTTGGTCACGCAAGCTTATGGTAAAGCACAGCAGAGCTGGATGAAATATTTGGCAAGTAGTTTTCTGTTACTCTAATGACATCAATTAGCACGTTATCATCAGATTAAGGAAAGACACAAGGGAAAATACATTGGACAGGAAAGGTTATGTTTTGCTGGGTTTTTTTGTTTATGTTTTAATACATTAAATATTTTTAACTGACCACTAGCCCTTTAAGAGCTACGATTGTGAATCTAACCCATATGTTGCATGGGTCATGGCTTTAAAAATGAGAATGCTTCAATGCTTCATGCAGAATCTAATTATTCTCTCGGATATGAGGGATTTTTGCTAAGAAAACTGTTACACTGCTGTCATCAGTTGAAAATGCAGATTTTTTTCATAAATATTTTCTTGATCATGATATTCCTTTAATGAAAAATAAAGAACCCAAAGGTCTGCAAATGAAACATACCCAAACATGGAATAAAGATAAGAATCTCTTATATTACAATGGGATAAAACTGCTAGATTTTATGCTTTTGGTTGTTGAATTACTGTCTTTTAATTTCTGTCATCACTTTCTTAATTATCTTGGTGAGACGGATAATGTATCATGCAAAGGTACATTGTACAAATCATTACAACAGTCTGTGAAGATAAAATTCATTTTTCATTTACATTTCCCTTCCCTCTGATATTTTTCAATGAAATGTAGGTAGCACTGGTCATAGCAAGAGGGTGCTGACAGAGTATTGTTTCTTCGAGTTACACATTATAAGCCTGTTGTTCTCACAGCTTCCAGTTATGCTGTCATCTCGAAACACTGTATGTGTACTATTTTTAGCATTCCCTAATAGGAGGAGCTATGTTTTGTGCTGAACAGATCAGCTTCAGTTCAAGAAATTTCTCCTGTGAATGTCTAATGGCTTGCTTCAATTTTGGCTGTTAGGAGTGAAGAATACCATAGTCCCTTTCCTACACACACACACACACACACACACACACACACACACACACACACACACACACACACACAGACACACGCGCACACACACTGGCGTAGTGCAAGTAGCAAGTACAAAACAGGAATTAATGGCAGGGAGAGCACACCAGATGCAGGGTGATTCAGTAACCTTCTTCAAATACAGTTGACGGTGGGCCTCTAGCAGCAGCTGCAGGCTACTTCAGTTTGATCTTCAGATCAACTGTCATAGTGCAGAAAAGGCAAGACAAGGCACCTCTGCTAGCTTAACAGCTGCCTCATTTAATGGATTGCCCAGCATGCTCCTTCCAGACATCAGCAAGGTTCTTTTTTTTCTTCTTAGTCTGATTCTCTTTGTATGCATCAGTGTGGTTTCCAGTTTAAAATTGCCTGGGGAATAAAGCAACAGCAACGGTCAAGTTCCAGTCTTTTTCCTCGACAAGCTGAAAACAAAATCCTTTTGTTTAGGTCTGCGTGCATGAAACCTGAGACTTCTAGGTGGGCTCAATAAGCCAATGTTATTCCAAACAGCAGAAAGAAAGCACTTTTGAGATTTCTATAGCTCTGCAGTGAGATTTTCAGATCAGACAATTGAAAATTAACAGTTCTTCAAGCATCTTTTACAAGTAGTCTATAAATGAAAACTGCAAATGCCCTTTTTATATACAGCCACCAAACTGCTCTAATAAAGCCTGTCTCACTTCATTACTTGTTAAATCTTAGGAAAAGTCTGCAAACATTGGCTAAAATATTTGGAAATAGCTCATAAGTTTCTAAACAGAATCTTCTGTTAACAGTCCACGTCTGGAATGGGAGCTGGTATATAATGCCAAGGTTAGAGTTTCTCAAGGCGAAACAATACAAGCATGCGGTGCTTTTCATATAATGAATGCCAGTTTTCTCTGTGCAGGTGCTCTTGTGATGTAGCCACAGGAGAAATAGCAGTAACTGACATCCTCCTCTATTCAATTTGCTGTCAAAAGGCTGCCTGCAATTTAGCAGCTTATTCGCAGACATGTAGCCCATATGGTTGCTGCATTTGCCAAAGAACAAAACTGTACATGGAACAGCGACTGGCAAAGAGAGATGCATTGTGCTTATTAACTCTGCTTTTGGCTCAGAATGGACATAATCCTGCGTCGATTCTATTTCTTAGCAAACATCCATGCTGTCATACTAATGTGTCATCTTGTGTTAGTAAAACAGCACATGATTTTCTTTTAAGTTTTTACTGTCATATCCATTATTGGTGACAGCTTTATCATCTGTGGCAGGCAGGCAACCATTGATTTTGCTAGATATGAATCAATCCACCTTTTTCTATGGCTGCATTTTATGCTGATTTAAAAGACGGGAATGTTACTATTTTGGGGGTGCGATTCAGCTGAAATATTACAAGGTGCCAGTCATAGTGTCCTACCTTAGTCGATGTTTTACACCAGTGTGGGTTAGTAAGAATCACAAACCATAGAACACACATACTGATGCTATATATCATTTTCAGTCACACAATAAAACATTAGAGAAGACAGGATTATCCTTCTTCAGGAGATCAGTTTTACACTGGTCCTGAATGATTTTTTCTTTTCTGGAGAAAAACTGCAATGAGTATAATTGGGCCTGGTCTGTCACCACATGCTGTAAGCCTGAAGGTTTTGTTTCATTAAAAGCATATGATCTCAGTGCATCAGCGTGTTCATGCTGTTCAGGGACTAGAGTTACCAAAGCAGATTTATTCAATATGCTTGGGATAGCTTCCCTTTGTAATATCCATTTAGCACACATCACCACTAAAAATGCATCACTGTGAATAGTGAAAATAGTGAACGCTCACTATAGACACAATACTGAGACAATAGGCATATAGAAGTTCCTTATACTGAATAACAGACCATTTCACAATCTCAGAAGATTTCACCAAGGAACGGCACACTGTATAAAATAGCAGCCTCAACCATTTATCATTCCTCATTTCTATGAAAGGACTGTCATGTGCAAGTTCATGTTCCCGGTTTACAAAGCTAAACTAAGTATCAATCATCACTACTGCAGCTGCATTCAGTACTTTTATTAAATAGATCTGAGAATAAGGAAATGGCTAGTGTCCTTCCTGTAGGGAATGCCATCCTTCATCTAGGGTGCTTGTCAGTTTTTATGTCTCTGATATGCTTCATGCTCACTTTTCATCTCTGTGCCATCTTGTTTGCCAGGCTAAGCTGGCATTTTTGTTTCTTCAAGTTGATTGTAGCCAGCAGGGTATAGCAATGAGCATTTCATCATCTGACCATTTTAATGGTGGCTAAATATTTCCTGACCCCGCTGGCCAAATTGTACAGACTGACACCGCACCCTAATTTTAAATACATTATCTGTTGCTGGTAGGCATTATTTTTGTGCACTTACTTAATCTGTAAAACAGGCCAAAGTGTAATGTAAATCAACCACATTAAACATTTGATGTTTAATAATCGACATTCATTAATAAGAAAAAAAGAAGCATGTGTTTATTAGGCATAAGTGTTTTGTTGCAGCAATTATCTGAACTGTTAACCATTAAGGCATTTAATACCACCATTTTCCCTTTACTATATAAGCTTTCAGTTTCTGAAAAGTTGTCTAATATGTAACCATGTTTATTGTATCTATGCATTATCACAGGTATTTTAGTAGTAAGAAGAAAACATAGCCAAGTCTTGCTTAGGAAGCATTTGCTTTATGAGTACAATACTGGGACAATCCCCACTGGCTTATGTAATAAGTTAGTAAGAAGTCTTTCCTCCCCCAGACACCTATGTTCTCAGACACTATTTCACTATCTAGGCATAATTTCTAACCAAATTTATTGGGGCTACATTTTAATGATAAAAAATATAAAAATGAACCACACTGCTGCTAATTCCAAACATTATAGTTTACTTCAGGACTCAGTAAAAAGTTAGCACTTTCGTAAGGTACAATGACCAAACTTCATCAGACAAAAATGCATTACCAAATGTTCTACTTATATACCCAAAAAAAACCACACCCCCACTCTAATACATAGATTGATCTCACATTCATCATTAATTATACTTTAAAGAAAAATGAATCATTAAAACAACAACATATATAATCAGAACACATATGTATAAAAAATAAATTGCAACCTCTTATAAACTCATGTTATTGACCTATAAAAAATTTTACACAGTTATAAAATATATATGTGTTTATATACACATATTATGTACATATTATCTGTCCAAAACCATGAGCTTCAATTTGCTACTGATGGAAATGGCATCATTCAACCCTGGGGGAACATGGGCATCTAAGAAGACCTGCCACCAAACCTCTTTGTCTTCCAACCACAATTTCCAAGGACCACTCCTGTCACCCGGTTTTACCTGCTGCAAAACTACAAATTTAAAGACATGATCAGGAAATTTTTTAATATGCCTGTATAAGGCATTATTTTCATCACAACGTCGCACATCATATAGGTGTTCATAAATCCGTTGTGCCAACTTCCGTTGGGTTTTTTCAATGTAAAAGATGGAACATTGAGAACACACTGCAACATATACGACCCCCTGGGTATGACAATTGAATTTACCCTTTATATCAATCCAAACCCAAAAAAAACGTTGAAACCAAAAACTTGAAATAGCTGCAGAAAACGGGTCAAGTAGTGCTGCTATACCTGACCAAATTTTCCTTTCTTTTCTTATCGCCTATATCCAAATATACACAGCCACATGTTGCTTCAATATGAAGATATTTATTTAAGCGATACCAACTCCAATAAACTTTGGTTAATTAAAAACAGCAAAAGTAAACGCTTTTCGTTTCCAAAAATTCAAAAACTTTTTCAAACAGCTTATACTCCGCCCCTTCCTTCTTTTTATACCCTTCATGACATCACATACCTTTAAAGATACAACACAACTTATGACACAGAGTCCTTATTAAGTTGTGCGTTGTTTGTACATCTTTATATATATATATATATATATATATATATATATATATATATATATGTGTGTGTGTGTATATGCAATGCCATTAACTGGAATAAAACGAAACAAAGCTTACACAATACATGTTTCGATCATCTACTATCATTAAAATTTGTCTATCACTCAATTGTATTAAGATTACTAAACAGTGCAGTCTCGATACTTACAATAATATATAAGCTCCATTACATCAGTGCACTCTGCACTATCAATATTTGTACATATATATATTTAATAAAACACCTTATAGTCACTCCTTGTCTTTATAATTTTATGTTTGTGTTTTTTGAATGACATACATGTTTCTATCCTGTCTAAAAGTAATACCTACATCATGTTCCTTTCATAAAAACACCAATAAAATTTTTTTACAAATATATATTACACTCAATAAGTTACTTAAAAAAATCTACACAAGTTTTTACAAAATACATTCTTCAACAATTTCCTACCCTTAACTGCATATGCGTATTATTTAAGCGTAAGGGATGGAAATGGGTGAATGCAGGTTTATACTAGCCATTCTAATGTGTTAAAATGACCTTATTACTTTACCTCGTCTAAAATCTCATGAAAACCATCACAACTACATATAAAGACATTTAAGTAATCAAAGACTACATGAGTAAAGGTTCATAATTACATTCATAAAATAATGAATGTAATAACCTATTAAATACTATATAATTACCGAACACTAGTTATGGAGAAGTCTATACTACACCTATCTGTGTCTAACTATTGATGGGAAACATTATACCTGTTTTAAAATGGGAATAAAACATACCAATTATGGTTTACTATGCCCAACTCCTAAAAATTTACGCTTAAATAATACGCATATGCGGTTAAGGGTAGAAAAGTGTTGAAGAATGTATTTTGTAAGAACTTGTATAGGGTTTTTTAAGTAACTTACTGAGTGTAATAGATATTTTTAAAAAAAATTTTATTGGGGTTTTCATGAAAGGAACATGATGTAGGTATTACTTTTAGACAGGATAGAAACACGTATGTCATTCAAAAAACACAAACAAAGTTATAAAGACAAGGTAAGGTGCTTTATTAAATATATATATATATGTACAAATATTGATAGTGCAGAGCTGTTTGAAAAAGTTTTTGAATTTTTGGAAACGAAAAGCGTTTACTTTTGCTGTTTTTAATTAACCAAAGTTTATTGGAGTCGGTATCGATTAAATAAATATCTTCACATTGAAGCAACACGTGGCTGTGTATATTTGGATATAGGCGATAAGAAAAGAAAGGAAAATTTGGTCAGGTATAGTAGCACTACTTTATATCAATCCCTTTGTTGTTTATCATGACCTTGAATGTATTCAGAATGTGACTACATTGACTACACCTTCCACAAGATATCATTTTACCTTTTATATTGTTATTCTTGACCTGTTCTAAAATATTCTTGATGTTCCTACCCCTCCTGAAAACAAATTCAGGATTCCCACCACAAACGCTAACTTTTTACTGAGTCCTGAAGTAAACTATCATGTTTGGAATTAGCAGCCGTGTGGTTCATTTTTGTATTTTTTATCAGTTGGTCTTTTATTGTTTCTACATTTTAGTGAGCCCACAAAATTACACTCTTAACTGTTCATTGTCAACATTAGCATCTTTGCATTGGCACATGTGATTGTGGCCATATTGTGAAACATGTCTAAAGCCTTGAAACTACTTTTCTTTATCCTCCATTTGGAGCAGGACCACACCCTACTTACACAGCTAAATGAACTTGCACCCTTTTTTCAGGTTTGCTAGTTTTCTTTCAGCTGCATCAAGCCTGGCAATTAAAATAGTAACCACAAAGATTATTCATTTATTCTGTAATTACCAACTTTATACAATTACAATGCACATCCCTATGAAAAAAGCTAAGCAGCTTCACTTCAACAGCCTCAAAGCAAAAGCCTCCTTTTACCTAAAATGATTCTGGACAGCCAAAGGGGGTTTCTCACTTCTGGCAAAGCTAAGACATTAAATGTTCTCCCTCAGCTGACTCCTGCATACCTTAAGAATTTTGATCATAATTTCATCAAATAACTTTAGCTCCCCTAGAGATCATTCTATTAATTATCTAATGTGTGCAACCTCATATCGGCATGAACATATTTGTAGAAATTATGAAAAAAAATTGAAAAAGATGGAGCACTATCTATTGATATAATCACAGCCACATTTGTATAGTAAGGTGCATCTAAGTTAGCCTACACTGTAGCTAACCTTCTACATTACAGCATTGCCGATGTCATGTTCCTAAATTCTGGAAGCATTCGATAGTAATACCGCAGCACTAGGGGGTGTAATCGTGATTAATATGCAATTGTTAACAAACTGCACTCCTACATCCCCTAATTAAAGTGTTTGAAAAAGCATTTTATGACTAACTACAAACCAACAACCTATTCAATGACTCCAGGTACTAGTTTATCCCAAATCATGTGGTCACTACTCACCTTGGGTGTCATTGATTCCATCAGATATTACACAAACAAAATTAATATAGTAATATATTCAGTGATTTTTTTCCCCCAAGGTTTTTACTACTATTTGTTATTCCCTCATGATCAAAGCACTTGACATTATAGGTGGGCATGCGCAGCATGCTGAGTTGCCCATGAGCTACCTATTTAATTGCATTGTCTATTAAATGGGACACAGCTGTAAGCAGAAATACCCGTTGGTATTCTTCATGGGTCAGCTGTAGCTTACCACCTATTCTCCATATTTCAAAGTTACAAACCACGCAGCACAAAACAACAATAAGCAAGAGGGTAGGCAACACAAAAGCATACAAGATGGTAAACTTCAAGATGAAGCCAGCAGTCCAAAAAATACGTTGATAAAAACAAAACGCGTGTGTAATAATCCACGTAAATCCACGTAAAATTCAGCAGTTTATTGTGAGCAAGGTACAGACAAAACAGTAGGCGAGTTGTTTATTTGGCACAGTGCAAACAATGCCCCGCATTCTATGTTGGCAAAACGGACAGGCGCTTGAGGGATAGGGTGTATGAACATGGTTACGCGATCAGTAAAAACAAGGATGAAAACGCCCTGCAAGACACTGTAAACAGAATGAAGGCCACTTATTTGATTTCATGGTCATTGACCAAGTATTGATTGACAATTCTAACCTTGTTAATGAAAATTTGCTGAGGCTCCAATTAGAAAAGAGGGAACTTAGTTGGCAACTACGGCTAGCGGCACACAAAACTCCTGGCCTCAATGAGGCTTGCTCAATCATGTGTATACTTAAACTTAACAGTTTATTAAGATAAACTTATTATTCATGATAAAAACCTTTGAACTGGGTCACAAGATAATTGTATTTTGTATGTACTTTTTATATATCTACTTTTTTGTTTCCCAAGGAAATTTTAAAAGAATAAACATAATGTTTTTAGTCAAACACAATACAACATACTATAGTGTAGACATATACTCTCGTTTAAGGTGTTTCAACTCTTATTACATATATTTACTGTGCAGGTTTATTAATTTTTTATGAAACTGCATCAGTTGTTGACACCGGTGGTATGGATTTTTGAATGTTTATCAATAATTCATGAGTAACATTTATTTACTTTGTGAGGGTCGAGTTTGTTTGTAATTTGACTGGGTTTAAGTGGTGAACTATGTATTAACAACTAAATGGGTACTTTAAATCACCCCTTGCCTTTTATTATTGTTACTATTCAGTTTCATCATTTTATTTTTTATTTTTTTCAACTTCACTCATATACTTCTGCTTCATAATATTTCATGTTTTATTTATATTCATAAATGATTACGATATCTTTAACTTTTTAAAACAAACATTTATTTAGTGTAAGATGTTTCCTGTTGTTTCGAACTGGACTAACCCATTTAGCCTGCCTGATTTAGGTCGACTACTTGAGTTGGTTGATTAGTTGTTTACAGAATCTTGTACTAATTAATTTACTATTTAAATCAAGCGTTTTTATGGCACTAACGTCTGTCTGAAGAAGTTCGGGCAGAGTACCAAACGAAAAACGCTTTTAAGTGTTTTACGTTACTCGTTTTGTCTGTACCTTGCTCACAATAAACTGCTGAATTTTACGTGGATTTACGTGGATTATTACACACGCGTTTTGTTTTTATCAACGTATTTTTTGGACTGCTGGCTTCATCTTGAAGTTTACCATCTTGTATGCTTTTGTGTTGCCTACCCTCTTGCTTATTATTCTCCATATTTGCCAGAGACTGCCTGTCAGTTTGGTGCAGAGAAACTGCTAATGAGCTTCATTCTGTAGCTCAGGGTTTGACTCCCTCAGCCTCCATTTGTCTACTGTGTATCCCTTGAAAACAGGCTTGAAGGTAGTGCATTTGTCCAGTTAACAAATTAATAAAATTAACAAAAAAAAAATACTCAGCAAACATGCAAAATGCTAAACTAATGCCATATGCCAAATACTGCACTATTCTGAGTACAGCACCATTGACTGTTAAAGCACAAATCCTACTGAACTTTAAATTAAGAAGCAGCCTTCACATATAATGTCCATCCTAGTTTATCCTCCTAACCTGAGTGGTCATTGTACCACATCATTCTCCTGCTCACTAAAGAAGCACAAAACCCCACCAATCCTCTATACCATCCAAAGTAACACCCCAGAAATATCACACAGTATGGAAAACAATATTAACAATATAAACTGGTTCATGCTAAATACTAGAGTTAATGTGAATGAAGTAGCCTCATTTCTTATTACAGGCCTCCTAAGCATACAAAACATAGTGTATCCTTACAAATTTCATAGAGTCACATCTACCATAGCTAATACTCAGCTTTGAATGGCTTCTCAGACAAAGGGGTAATGCCTGGAAAATTTGCAGGCAAACTACTAGACTCTACAGTCCTAGAATTTTATGGAAATAAGTCACTCACCTCACCAGCTGTTTAAAATACAGTTGTGTCCTTGAGTGCTTAACTCCATCCAGTTCTGAAACAGAAATCACCAACATCTTATTCAGTTCCCTAAACAACTTCTCCAAACCTCACCTCTCAAACCCTATCTGCCATAAATGTATCTAAAGAAAATTTCACAGAATGAAACTGACAAGTGAATACAATCCCAGCAAAGTCGTTGTATTCATAGTTCTGATGGTCTGCTTCTCTGGTTTCTTAAACAATATGGAATAATACTATCCAAATACATTTGACACATATATTCAACCGCTTTCATTACCTAACAAACCTTCCCAGACATTTTGGAAGAAAACTGCACTCACTCCCATCTACAAATACACCAAACCATCGACTACTCCAGACTTCTTGTCTCATTTCTTTACTACCTAAGAAAAATGAAAAAGCTGCCTGCAATCAGATTAGTTCTTCACAAATACAACAGACCACCCTTGTGCCAGCAGAGGTTGATAACATAGCCTTAAACACACTTCTAGCTACCATCCTCACCAATAGCAGTAAGAGTCACCTCACTAGTGCCCTTTTTGTGGCTTTAGCCAAAGCCTTCAGCTCAGTCACCCATGTACTAGTACTTCAATCTCTTACCTATTCAGGTTTTGGACCACACACTTTAGACTGGTCAAACAGAACCTTCACAGTAAAAGTTAATAACTCCATATCAGAATTACAGATAATAAAAATCCCTGCAGGTGGTACCAAAGGGTTCATACTCACATGCATACTCTTTGGTCCCTTCATTAACTCTTTATACAAAGATGTAAAAATAGCTAACCTCATCCATTATGCAGATTATGTAGTCTTTATCGATTCTTCCAAACCATAATATAGTGCAGCAACTCCAAAACTCATCCCAAAATTTGCAACTATGGCTGCTTGATAAATGACTATCAACACCAAAAACACTGAACTAATATCTTTTGGCACGTGCCAAAAACTCAGTAAATTACTGCGACTAACTACCCAGATATCATTTGACAACCAGACATAAAAAAATGCCCATTACTTCAAATCCTTTAGTTGTCAGTCTTGACCCCATTTTAAATACAACACTACATATTACACTCTTAAAAGCTAACATAAACTCCATTCTTTTTGAATGCCACCACATTTCATAGTTTCTCACCATGAGGAAAGAAAACACTAACAACAAAACAATTCTTCAGTTACAATTAAAATACTCCCTTCCTTTACTCACTCACCTCAACCAAACAATCTTAAATGACAACCGCGCCCTCAGACTCAAAAAACATATTAATTTCATCATGGTTTGATGTTTCCTACATTTTAACAGCACTCTGAGAGTATTTTGAGCTTTTTAGATATTTTTAGATGCAATTTTCTGACTCTGACCACATGAGGTCTGGCATATTGAAAAAATTCAGACTGTTTACTCTGCCTCAAGTATCCCAGAATGCATTATTTGTCTCCCAAAAATTGCATCAGATCTGCCACTTTTTCCCTTAAGTTGCCGTGACTTCATTGACTTAACAGGCATTCACTGCAGTCTTCAAATCCACTACTTTTGGTTAAATTGTTATCCTTTTTCAATGACCACTTGAAACACAAGCAGTGCAAATGCTACAGAACAGAACACAAAAGTGCATTTTCTAGCTCTTTCATCTTAGAAATGCTAAATTGCTTTCTTTTGTGAAGGCTGGAATCTAGCTCTTCAAGGAATCTCCCCTCCCACTTCACACCTACCTTCCCTAGCTGTCAAACAGCCAAGGGTAATTTGACCCATTATCTGCATGTGATTGACAGTTCATCACAGCAGGTGACCAGACCAATGTATTGTTTGCTAGTCTGCCTTTTCCTCCTTACAGTGGGAGACTTTTTTTGTTGCACTACTCCTGTCAAATTTAAAACCAAGCAACATAGCACTGGCAATAGTTCCCTGCTTTGCAAAGCATCAGTCTGCCACTTATTTTCCCTTCCTGTTTAAATAGCTAACAGATGATACACTATAAACAAATAATTTCATACCTGCATGACAGCACCCACATGCTTTGAGTCAATATTAAAAAAAAAGTTATGGCAATGCATACCAGTTGTAATTTGTTGCACTTTAATTGTGCCAGACATCGTCTTATGCAATAACATGCTGTTACTGTCTACGCATGGTCACTGAAAAATTATCCTCTTTTTGTAGCCGTTACTGTACTTCATCAGTGGGGCTCTTCTTAATAGTGAGATTAGTCAACTTATTTGGCTGGACTTCACAGTTCCGGCAATGGTCAACTACATATACCGCACCATATATTGGTTTACTCAGAATTTCACCGCTTAGTATGCATGGTCTTACTACATTTTTTGCTTTACAGTATCTCAATTTACAAAATCTGCGCTCTATCCATTTATCTCTATAAATATAACCCCTGTATACATTAAGACTGCAGCGTAATGAAGATCCATCACCTATGAAACTTATTTTAATGGACCTTACAAATCTATAGCAATCATATACCATTTAATTTTTAAAAATGTACCAGAAGTCAACTGATCCCTCAGACATACAAGATTAGCTGGCTTTTGGTTTACAATGTGCAAAAGTGGCAATTCCCACAGCACTATTGTGAAAAGCCTCTGTACCTCGTCAAGGTAGCCAGCATCACAGAGGTCCACTCACACCACAATACTTCCGTCTACAGCCTGATCCACTCACATCACCAGTTGCATGCAACAGTCTTCCAGATGCATGCGACGCTTGCCCAGCCAAAAAATCTACATGCCTACATTTATTCACCAAGGACCAGTCCTTAGACACTGTACAAGCTCCAGCTGCCGACAAATAAAAAGGAATCATACACAACTTCATACCACTCCATCATTCACACAATAGTACTGCAAATCAAGGCTAAGACAAGACATTCCACAATAGCGGTCTCTTGGTCTACATCTACACAACATGACAGATCTTACACAAGTTATGCCAATCGATTGACCTTTGTTATTTTATTTAATTCTAGCAGCACACATACACATCACTATTTCTGAAAACTTTAGTATCACTTCACAATACCAGTACACATTCCATAAAATATTATCATTTGTCCAGAGCCTCAACTGCTCAACAGCAGGAACACCATGTACCTCAAAATTGCAAACTTGCATGCTCAGCTACTTGTTCCCAAATGACCACAAGCAGACAAAAGTTTCACCCGGACCAACTTGTTACAAACTACTATGCCTACTTTACAACCTGCTCCCTCAATGCTATGAATGCTTCACTATTTCATGCTTGGATTGATACTCCATTGAAAATGGCACTTTCCAAGTGTGTAATGTGCAGGACTCTAATCATACCATTCACAGTTGAAGCCAAAAAAATACATTTAGTGACTGCATGTAATAGCCAGTCCATACACCATCAGTAATACAATTCTACCTTACATAGCTTATCAATTCCATCCATTTAACCATCAGACACACACCATTTAATTTACCATCCATTAGCAACTTAAGAACCAATCCAGTTAGCTATATTCATCAAGTCAGGAAACCTTAACATTACACATCACAAACCATCCATAACCCATTTGTAGACTCCATTTCACATCACATGAATTCATTGTAGCACCATGTTAGACATTGCATTCAACACGATGGTCTTCTGTAGTGAGCTGTACTACTTCCATGCATTCAGCACGATGGTCTTCTGTAGTGAGCTGTACTACTTCCATGCATTCAGCACGATGGTCTTCTGTAGTGAGCTGTACTACTTCCATGCATTCAGCACGATGGTCTTCTGTAGTGAGCTGTACTACTTCCATGCATTCAACACAATGGTCTTCTGTAGTGAGCTGTACTACTTCCATGCATTCAACACGATGGTCTTCTGTAGTGAGCTGTACTACTTCCATGCATTCAACACGATGGTCTTCTGTAGTGAGCTGTACTACTTCCATGCATTCAACACGATGGTCTTCTGTAGTGAGCTGTACTACTTCCATGCAATGTGTTTCCATCGTACAGATAGCCAAATGTAATTACCTTGCAGAAAAGAGGCTGAAATGTGGAGTATGACCACTACTTTTCCACACAGCCAGGGGGTGCAAAGACAAAATCCTCAACTCTTTACACACTCGGATATGTGCATAAAACACAATTAGTCTGTGAACATCCACAGTATGGATAACAGAGGTTCCTGAATAGGTCTATCACCATTGCCATGGACGGTTTTGTCTTGAGCAAAAACATAACATCGACTAGATGGGAGACCCTACAGTCCCAGGTTACTGCCCATGAAATATCATGGCAACAAATCCGGAGTGAGACAAGACTCTGAATAGACCATCGACTATATCCAAAACAGGGGGTATAGCCAGAGGCCTATGTTGTGGTAGTAAGAGAAATTCCCTTATAGTCTCTTCTTAAAGTCTGAGTAATCTTGACCTTCCCAATGGAAGTGTTCTCGCAGGGTGTGTAAGGTTTCCCCAAAGGAGTAATCTTCAGGAGGAGAGACAGGAGTGGATTCCTCTGCATCAGAGTCTTCATAGGGAGAGACAGATTCTCCATGGTAATCAGAAAGCTCAAATGATGGAAGTCTGTTCTGAGGACAGGGATTATTCCTCCACTCTAGGCCTTTTATCTGTGGGGGTGGGTGAGTACCCCTGATAAGAGTAATCAAGTCCTCAGCCATTTTAAGCATCTGCTTCTTCGTTGTGGTTCCAGGTGAGGGGCCCTTAGAAAACAGTTTCCTGGGGTGTTTGGACGCCTTGGCCTTGGTAAAGGCCTTGATAGAGAAGGTAGAGGGAGGTCTGAAGACGCCATGAGAAGAGGCAGATTTCTCGACTGTCTCAGCATCAGTAGCAAAGGAGGCTTCGGTATAGCCAGGTAAGATTTTGGACGACACACCAGCCTCGGGTACCGAAGGTACTGCTAAAGAGGTGTCGTCTGTAGGCAGAGGCTGTGTCATAGTCTCGCTGTGAACTGGGACACTAGAGGTCGGCTTAAGCGTGGTGTCGGTAGAGGCCGCGGACCGCATGTGTCTCGCCTTTTCCTTGTGTTTGTGTAAATGCGTAGTCGGTATATCAGACGACATTGTAAAATTCTAATCTTTTCCAAAAAGATTTTCAGCGAACTCGCCCCGACGCTTTATAGTGCGCATATTGAAAGAAGCACAAAAGCGACAGGCCGAGACGTAGTGGTCTGGGCCTAAGCAAGGTATGCAAAGGGAATGGAAATCCCTATGAGGTATTTGCTTCCCACAAGAAATACAATTAACTTTTACTGCTTTTAGTGACATTGGTCTGAGCCAAGAAAATTATCCCCAATGGGGTACTTAGCTTTTTAGATGACTTTGGAATGCTGATATTTAGCTATTTCATGAGCTGGCCGACCGGCACTTGCAAACTGCTTCTGCCTCGGGCACCGCGCGGCAAGAAATACTGAAGAAAATTGCCTCGGCTGTTTCCTTTATACCCATGCCGCACTGACGTCAGGGAAGAAGTGAAGACAAACGACACCGGACCAGGACTTTGGAATACTGCCAACTGAGGGGATCGCCTGATGGCAGGACAACCCATTTGTGATGACTGCAGCTGTATGCACGATGAACATTGTCCAATGCCACCCACAGGAGCCAGTGCACAATCACAGGATGGGGAGTGTGTGAAGTAATACTGCAACATGGAAGGCATGGACATCTTTCGGGTAACAATTCACACAACTTTGATGTCCTCCAGTTCCACTGTTGTACTATTCCATGTGGATGCCTTCCGCAGCTCACCATGAACTCTATTCTTTGCTAGATGTTTCCCTAGGAAAAGGTGGATGACAGCCCGTTCCAATCTAGCTCTGCCCACTGTGATTGCCCTGCTTGCATTTTTACACAACGTCTCATCGATGGAACAACTAGCTACTTCAATGATAGCATTGGTGGTGGTGCCACGTTCCTTAAGTCCCCTGAAGAGGCCATGGATCTTCTGTAGTGAGCTGTACTACTTCCATGCAATGTGTTTCCATGGTACAGGTAGCCAAATGAAATTACCTTGCAGAAAAGAGGCTGAAATGTGGAGTATGACCACTACTTTTCCACACAGCCAGGGGGTGAAAAGACAAAATCAACTGTTTTACACACTCGGATATGTGCACAAAACCCAATTAGTCTGTGAACATCCACAGTATGCATAACAGGTTCCTGAATAGGTCTATCACCATTGCCATGAAGGACGCTTTTGTCTTGAGCAAAAACATTACATTGACTTGACGGGAGACCCTCCCGTCTGAGGTTACTGCCCGTCAAATGTCATTGCTTCATGTACATACATTTAGGTGAGTCTTTGACATGTCTCACAGGGGGTTCTGTTCAGTACTTTTTCCTTCTAGTTAAACCCATGTAGGTGTCCATTTCATATGTTGTCTTAAACGTATAACCCCCTTCCTGAAGGTTCTGAAGGTAGTCTGTATAACGGTCCATTCAGGTTGCGAAATGCAGACATATCTAAAAAAAGTCCGTTTATAACTCATTATGCACCCCTCTGCATTCATTACTACACAATACCGGATTAGGTGGATGTTACTTTTGTGTCTCGAAAAACTTTCGAAACTTCATGGAAAATATTTTCCTCTTTGATAGGCAAGATTGCCTTGTTCATCTGTGATCACTACAGTGTTTAGTTGGTCCACTGAGTGTGGTAACTTGGTGTGATTGACCATAGAGTGAACCAGGGCTCTCTTGACCAGTATTGAGTCAACCTAAAGATGTACACTTTTTCCAGCTTAAGTTTCAGCTGCACATTTGGAAAGACTCGGAAGGGTGGTACAGCATGCAGACAATTCCCCTGCCAAGAGATGGAGATGGCATCGCTTATCACTGCCTTTTATTCCTTTGTCATTTTGCAATGCCAGCCTAATTGCCTGTTGGAAAAGGCAAACAGGTGCATTTGAGGTACGCCCCACATGTGGTCCAGTTCCAGTAAGATCTCTGAAGCTGTACAGAATGCCCAGGTGCATCCCAATGGGTGTCACTTAACTGGTCAATCAGGGCTAATCTTGCATATTCTAGCAGTCGTTAGAACCACAAAACAGTTAAAATTAATTTAACTGCAGTGAGCTATTAATGGTATAGGTGTAGTCTCGCCTAGTACCATCAATAGCTGGGGATAATACTCGGTTAATTGAAAAAAATTCCCACCATTTACTTACCCAGTCCACATTAGTAAATGTGCTGTTTCAACCTGGAGGTTTACTACAGTCACCGAATCGTGAAATATGTCTAGCAATCACCATACTCTTCTCAGGACGTTCACACTTAGCAATATTCTTTGGTATGTCAGGTATAGACATGGGTTGCATTTCCAAGATCCCTCGTTTAGCTTTTATAACTTCCAACATCAGGTCATATATGTAGTCAAACTTTCTTTTCTCAAATATTGGTTTGGCTACCCACTCCTGTTTTGCTTTTGGGTACACCACGTGATACCTTAGCTCTCCCTTTGCTGCTGACTTCTTTGTAGGGAATCTCACCATTGCTTGCTCACGATGAATGTTCTCATTATGATCCGGGATGGCAAGCATGATTCTTGCTTTCATTCCTGCAAAACTAAAGTGCTCAAACTTGGGACAATATTTGCATAGTAATGCATGGAACACCTCCAGATCGCCAGTATGGCAGAATTTGGTGATGTGCTTCAAATCTTTAATGAGAAATTTGTTAGCAACAATTCTCTTCAATGCACTGTGACAGGCATCATCTTCTTCCAGTCACTTTGTCTCATCTCCATTGATGAGTGGCATTTCATGTCCACAACAGGAAACCTTGTTGCCACCATCCCAACTGTGTTGGTCGGTTACATGGTAGAGCAATGACAACCATTTCTCCTCTAGTACTACTGCATTCCCTTCACACGTTTCAGCACACCACCACAGGTGATTTGAAATACTGTGGCACCACTGCAGTAAGTCTTGCTTGCCTCTCCTTTTCCCAGCTTCAGTGATTTTCTTAGTCAAATTTTTGGTCATATGCCACACATCAAACTGATGATCCACCTTTGGAAATTCTGTGTGCATCAATAACCTTATTCCAGGATGTCTGTCTGTCGCCACAAGGCTGACATTAACATTTTTATCCATCAAGTTTTTCATGCACTTCTTAAAAGCTTTCTTCTCCAGTGCCACTGAGGATATACCTCGGCTGACCTGCTCCAGGCAGAAATCTACAATGAATCCAGAATCCAGGTCCATCATGCTGTAGCAGCAGTATTTTGCAGAATAGCCTGCACTATCACACCGCCCATCTCCAGCTAACCTTCCTTCCTTACCCATTGCATCTTCTAGCAGATGAGACTGATGCTGTGTCCAAGTATGCTGCAAAACGAGGAATAAATACTCCCGTTGAATCGAATAGAATGTGGCTTCACTTATAAATTCAAGTCCTAGATAAGCACTGAATCACGCTATATGTGCATATGTACTTCCACTGAAAAGTACAGATGATGCCAGTAGAAGATTGCCAGCTGGCATTCGGCCGATTAATGGTTGACTTTCCCAATGGAGAACTTCATGTCCACTAATGCATGAAACATTCACCGAGACATAGGATCCCAACTTCACTTTCCTCAGTTCCACAGCCAAGGTGTGGCATTGTGGACAGGTCAGTTTCAGCAACAGGCAATCCAGGCAGGACTCAAACACAATGAACTTTGATTCTCCAACCATTTTCTCGTCTTCATCCTGTTCCAGCATTGTGTCTTCGATCTCTGACGTAGACAAGTTGTCAGAAGTGTACAACCAGTCTGGATCCTTTTCCACATCATCTGTCCACTGAGAAAGTGAGGAGCTGCTATGCATGCTCGTGTTATGGACGTCCTTTCGTAGCTTGACCAGAGTACTGCAATGTATCATCTCCACAGCAATGTATGCACTAGAGCTACATGTGGCCTCTTCAGTGCAACTTTTGTCCTTTTCATTGGGACATCTAATCTCAATCAGGTGCTGATTGGCATTATTGAAACTGTGTTGTGGTCCGTCCGCACTCAATTCTGTTTGTACATCCTTTGATTTTTTAAAATATGTGTGGTCTAACAGTGGTGAGACTCCTACTTCTGGAACCTGTACAGCTGCATCAATCATAGTGCGTGGTACTGTTTCAAGGTCCTTTAGCTTCACTTGAATTCCTATGCTGCTACCTTTCTTTTGGCAAAACTTTGTCTGGCATGCGACTGTACTCCAACTGCAAATCCCAGTCTCCATTGCGTATACTTCCATGTTTTTGACTACCTCTTCATACAAATCAGTTGCTTGAACCTACAATCACATAAGTGTTAATCAGTCAATGCTTGACTAATGACAAAGTTAACTACAGATACTCTACGATAACAGCATAAGCATTTTGATTGCCGACATCCTGACTCAATATAGTCAAGGGAGTCCCAATGAACTACATAAAAATTTTGTAATTTACACTATTACTCAGACAACCATAGACTGAATGCTTATCCAGAATCGCATATTACTGTAGGTTTTCATCTAAACTTACTTCCACACATTCTTGATGCGCTTGACAGTCTTCCATTCGGTCTTCCACAGTGTGTCTTGACGCATCATTATCTGCATCCCTTTGATTCTGTAGCTGCACATGCTTCCTCTGCAAGAGATACAAAAAGTAAGGCACATTAAAATTACATTCACCTGAGTAGTGACTAATTATTTGTGCGCTGAAGAGGTAATACAATTGCACTCACCTTGCGTTGCACAGACCGTTGCTCTGTCACAAGGTCTTGCAATGTAGGCTGCGTTGTACTCAGAAGGTCTTCAATAAGCTGCATGTAAAAAGTACATCCAATTAACTGTTGCAATTTGAAACACATGCAGTGCCAGTATCTCACTATGCAAATGTCAGTTGACTCATAAAACCTTTCATTGCTCCACTGATACTCACTTTCTGCTGCTGTTTCTGCTGCAACCGATGTACTGAAGATGTCTGTGTCTTGCTGTTCAAAAGTGAGAAAATTGATGGTACTGCTGCTTTTATTAATCTCTGAACTGGTCGCTTGGGTCTCATCTCATCAGGAAGTAGCTGTTGCTGGTAGTCAAGGTGAAACTGGCTCTGCTCAAAGTGTTGAGAGCAGAGGAAATGTCGTGGCTTTGCACTACCCAAAACTTTCTTAACAAACTTCGGTATGCTACCAACATCTCTACCACAGTTAATCACCCACTGTCTACACAGGTTGATATCCCGTGGAAACCGATGGAATGATACCCCGTGTGGCAGATTGTCTTGATGCATACTACAGTTGATTGCAAAGCAGGAAGGCATTTTGACGATCACCTAATAAAAATAGAAATTACTGTATCAAATCATACAGTACACACAATTAATTCATGGTAAACTAGTTACACTCCTTGATATTCATACAACCTGTAAGACTTCAACGGTTAGAA
This sequence comes from Protopterus annectens, assembly GCF_019279795.1. NCBI lineage: Eukaryota > Metazoa > Chordata > Ceratodontiformes > Protopteridae > Protopterus > Protopterus annectens. The sequence continues at coordinate 1,190,285,486 of NC_056739.1, forward strand.
TCGATGTGCAATGAGATATCCAACTTTAATAATGGCTGCTTTTGTGTGACAGTCATGCAATATATTTGTCAGTGTCACTTGCATCCGCCTTCTCACTGCAATCAAAGTTTATCCTCGCTTACAGCCTTTACACGACACATGGAAGTCTGCAATTACTCCGATTCAAACTGGGGCACTGTAAACATCTACTTTTCTACATGAGCAATGTGAAAGCATTTTTCATTCAGGTGAATTTCTCCCCTTACCACAAAAACACTTTGTGCTACAAATTAATGAAATGACGCAGGATGGCATATAGCGATCGTATGCTAACTCTGCAAAGGCCTAATAACTTATGGATTCATTAGTCTTGCATAGGCAGTGTGACCAGACCTGTACATAATTAGGATGACATACACTTTTGTCTGCATGGTGTGAAGGACGTCAACAGTTGCACTGGTGGACATTCGCCAATGATTTAAAGTTGCTGAAATATTGCTATTAAAAAAGACAATCACCATCATGATATACAACAGTGAAAATGGCTGTAAGTACGTACTCTGCTCTCAGAGCAGCATCAATTTAAGGCGATGGTAGACAGATGTACACATGACACATTAAGTATCCAAGTCAGTGATACTAACTTTATTAGTTTAAAAACTTCATAATAAGGTAGTGTATACAGTATTTGAAAAGTAAAACCATTTTTCAACTGTGACCAGGAATGCACAGCTAACAATAGACATGTCAGTGTTCAGAAAAAATCCAAAGTCCCTCAAAGGGTCTAAATCCTGTGTACGAATCATCATCTGCACATGGAAACTGTTCTCGAATTTGTGACACTACACAAGCGGGAATCACCATTCAGTTACCAAATCCCAGCCTTCGATTGTTATGCACCCACAACACATATGCACGGTACGCCACAACCCGGTACAACCTGAAATATAGAGCAATCCTGTGGTCAGACACACTGACAGACATACAGAGAGACAGAGGCAGAGAGACACACTGACAGACATACAGAGAGACAGAGACAGAGAGACACACTGACAGACATACAGAGAGACAGAGAGACACACTGACAGACATACAGAGAGACAGACAGAGAGCACACTTACAGACATACAGAGAGACAGAGACAGAGAGCACACTGACAGACATACAGAGAGACAGAGACAGAGAGACACACTGACAGACATACAGAGAGACAGAGAGACACACTGACAGACATACAGAGAGACAGAGACAGAGAGACACACTGACAGACATACAGACATACAGAGAGACAGAGAGACACACTGACAGACATACAGAGAGAGAGAGACAGAGAGCACACTTACAGACATATAGAGAGACAGAGACAGAGAGCACACTGACAGACATACATAGAGACAGAGAGACACACTGACAGACATACAGAGAGACAGAGAGACACACTGACAGACATACAGAGAGACAGAGAGACACACTGACAGACAGAGACAGACACTGACAGAGAGACAGAGACAGACAGAGACAGACACTGACAGAGAGAGAGAGACAGACAGAGACAGATACTGACAGAGAGACAGAGACAGACACTGACAGAGACAGACAGACACTGACAGAGAGACAGACAGACACTGACAGAGAGACAGTGAGACAGACACTGACAGAGAGACAGAGAGACAGACACAGACACACTGACAAACACAGACACACTGACAGACACACTGACAGACACATAACGTACTTGTTTGTTCACTGCGGTGGTTGATAACACCCTCTACGCCGACACAGAAGCCTGAATATAGTTTTTAAAACGTGGGTATAAAGGCATGCCGAGTCAAACTGTGGGTGCACAGTTATGCATGCAGTGTGACCTGAAGTTGAAGTTATTTCTGCCCATTTTTCAATTGCTCGTGGAGAAGACACGCAACATAGGCATTCGAGTGATGTGGTCATCATTGTGCATTTGCCACATAGGCACCATGTCATACTTGACAGACTGCTGTAATCAGGGTCCGGCGAAGGCGGTTGATTCTCACCACTGTTGCACAACGCGCTGCTTCCTTGGCTCGCCAGGTCGATACCTTGGTTCAAATTGATATCCCTGTCTTGCACTATTTTGACTGTGCCCTGCCATGAGTACTGTTACAATGTGGGAGAGAAGAGCCAAAGGAAATGCATGAGAATTCTCCAATGTAAAAGAAATACATGTGTTCAGTGTTCCCAATATTGCATGCATGTACACATCCATATATATGACAGCCTGGAGGAAAAATCAATCACCCTCACTGAAGACACCATTGACAGTGTTTCAGTTTGGATAATGGGCAAAGTAAACTATATCTATCAGAAGGCATGTAATCACAGTACAAAAGAGGGAAATTAAGTGAGACACACACTCCACACACACACACACACACACACACACACACACACACACACACACACACACACACACACTCCACACACACACACACACACACACACACACACTCCACACACACACACACACACACACACACACACACACACACACACACACACACACACACACACTCCACACACACACACACACACACACACACACACACACACACACACACACACACACACACACACACACACACTCGAAACTTGAACCTCAGCATTGAAATAGGACATGCTGGAGGGACAGATTCATAACCCAGAGGCTCCCTTCACTCTGGAATAAAATACCAGTCCAGGTAAGGCAGAGTCCCTCATTGACTCTCTTCAAGAGGAATGTTAATGAGTGGATGTAGGATCCTAGGTTTACCCCGGGTATCACTTCTGTGTCACTGTTAGACAGAGGCACAGTATACTAACCTCGAAAAAGGCCATAGCAAAATTAATTTAAAATGGGTGGCGAAAGCCAAACAACTTCTCCCTAGGATTATAAATTACCTAGGGCAGATAGCCTAGTATGAACCTATGCACCTAAATGCAGTTATTCAACATTTGATTTTGAAACATTTACTGTGCAAAATTTCTAATCACTATAATATACAATTTTGAATGGCAGTTTACACTGCTATAAAAGTATGTCAATGGTATTCCCAAATTAAACTTAATCCTCTTATAAAATATAAACAGATGGCAGAACGTAAAGCTGATGCTCGGACAAGATAAGAGCTGCTGCTGCATGAGTGCACCATACACATTGTACTACAGGTCCACTACCTTGGCCTAGCCAATAACCGATTTGGCCTGTGACATGTTGAAACACCTTAGGTTGCAACATTGTGATGGCAAGCTTCATCACTGCTATCAGTCAAGGATTTGGCAAATATCATTTTAAGGAGTGAAGAACACATTTGTGCAAAAGTCACATTTACATTCTTCTTCATACGACAAAATAAAGTTATTTATTTTTTCAGTTTCTGACTTATACAATTTAGTTTACATCAACAATTACACAGCTATAAATTTTATAACAGCCTGACTTGAAGCCAATAACACTATACAACCTGGACAAAAATGCTACTTGTCTAACAGTATCATAAATATAAATCAAGGTTTAACAATTAACTCTTCTACAAGAAAAATGAGTGACTTACACGTTGTTGTCTAAGGCATGTTAGTACAAGTTTCTAAAATGCATTCAGTATATACTACATGTTTGAGCATAATCTCTATAAAGCAAGCTCAAAACCTGGAAAAACTATGCCAACGTATTACTAATATAGCCACCAGTGTCTTTTAGGAAATTACACTGAATGATTTTAAACTGATATGCTTGTCATTTTTCTATTCTTCTAGCCAACATAAAACCCTTAAGCCAAAACCTTTATACCACACAACTCAAAGTCTGCTTATGGCATTGGGACACTGCATTCATGCTTACTTTTTCTGATAGCACAATGATCTGATTCACTGTAATTCAAAAAAAATGCTGGACTAGTCGGACCTTGACTCTCAGTGTGTGGAAATCAGGAAACGACTACAACTCTATTTGCTAGCCAAGCATCCTAAAAACTACTACTAAATGCAAATAAAACAATTCATCATCAAAACATTAATTATGCAGGACAGGGCATGTACACGACGCATGAACGGTCACACACGCACTTACATTACATTTGGCCAGCATTACACAGAGAACTAAACTGACGCATGGACGCTCGCAGAGAAACGCATGCCGATTTTACATTTACCAAATGCCAGCATTATACAGAGAAATAAAATGAGTAATTATAAAAAATCATTCAAAAATACAGCCCCCATAATATAATATAGCATCAATAAATACGAAAGAGCTACAGTAATCAAGTAACAGCAGCAAACAGGGTAGCACGTGGCACATGCGCACACAAAAGGTATACAATCTATCAATGTGCAGTCAAACACCTGTGAGCACAATATCAGGTGTAGTAGTACAGAGGCTCCATGTATAATTAACATCTGACTTCATTACGAAGACTTACCTTACTAATGAAGAAAAAATTCAGTCAAGCTGCAGGCAATGCAAACAGTGTTGAGGTCTTGAATCACGTCGACAGGATACACTCACTAAGAAAAAGAGTTCCACACGTTAGTCGGTCCGTTTTATTGTGGGTAAGAGTGTGATGGTCAAGGCACCTCATACATCACAAGATGGGTGCCTCATCTATACAGCATTCACATCAGGCTGTGGTTACATCAGTTTGGGGGGGGTCTACTGAAGAGTACAGCAGGAGCTATGGCAGATATGACGGCATCATTTCCGAGCCAGCTCGACTATTTCTAGCTTATGGTTTAAAACGGAAACTCATACAGTACGTAAACGTAAATAGGCTAAGAGGTAAAACAGTCGAGTGGATTATTTTGTAAAGCTGCGTTTTTTACTTTCTAATCAGGTATCAAATAACTGCGATTAGACGCACACCAGGTTGAGCAATCTAGTTTAATATCCCGTTCTCCTTAAATGCAGTAAATCTAGACAAGGCAAATTATATCTGGGGGGACATGTAAACAGTACTAAAAGTTGATCTGTTATAAACAGAGACAGGTGATCAAACAGGTCTTGCTTTGGCATGCATTTTTCGCAAGGTTATGAAGGCTGAACTGTCTCAGCTACTAACTTTATCTTGGAAAATTATGACAGAAAACCACAAATTTTGAGAGAACAAACCAAAAAACAAGAAGCATTAATTGGAGTCTCACACAGTCACACTGACAAACTTGCCCCCTTTGCTTGCAGTCACACTCTTGCCCCCTTTGCTTGCCTGCAGTCACACTCATGCCCGCCCCCATTGCTTGCCTGCAGTCACACACTTTGCCCCTCTTGCTTGCCTGCAGTCACACAGTTTGCCCCCTTGATTGCCTGCAGTCACACACTTTGCCCCCCTTGCTTGCCTGCAGTCACACACTTTGCCCCCCTTGCTTGCCTGCAGTCACACACTTTGTCCCCCTTGCTTGCCTGCAGTCACACACACTAGCCCCCTTGCTTGCAGTCACACACACAAACACTAGCCCCCTCGTTTGCAGTCACACACACACCCAAGCCCGAACTGAGCATGCTTGTTTAGTCTATGCTTTTTTTTTTTTTTTGCTGTTTTCTGGTTTCATTCCGATTTAAGCACTAGTACAACAGGTAATAAGCAACCTCAAGACCACTGAAAAGGCTAGAAAATTCAGTGATGACACAATTCATTTTTTTTTGCAATCCATTCTGAATTTGAAAATCATAAATACATAGTTATTTGTCAATATGTGGACACAATACACAACTTGAAAGTAAATCTGAATGAAACCAGAATAGAAAAAAAAATACAGACTAAAGAAACATGGTCAGTTCACTTTAAACCCCATAGTCAAGAGTAAAAAGATGGATAACTCATGGGTACTGGCTTTTTTTTTATAAGGTTATATCAAAGAATCTTTGAAAAAAGACTGCAGCTGATTGAAAAAAAAAAAAAAAAAAAGACCAGTACTAGGCACTGAAAACAGACCAGTACTAGGCACTGTCTGCTTCAGATTGAGATGTTGCTAGAAGTATTTCAGTTTAACAGAAAACATTGAAATCATAAGCTTTGGAAGGCTCAGCTTGGATTTACAAAGGAAGGTAAACAGAAAATGTGCTGTTATTGGCAAAACTACTAGTAACTGTAAACTTGAATTACCTTCAGTCCTTAAACATTTCTTAGAGCTAGGTGGAAAACAGATCAAAATGGCGTTCTCATGCAATAGTGACAGTACACAGTACACAGATTCTCAGATGTATCCCACAAATTGTCTGAGGGTCACAGGTGTTACCCTTTAGCATTTTCACAGTGCAAGTAATAACAGTCACATCTTGGGAAGACAGCAATTTCCCACACAGGTGAGACAAATTGTATTGGTGGTACCACATCCTTCAAACATTTCTTTATAAGATAGCAAGTTCACTCTTTCAAATGTCTCTTTTATTCATAGTTGCTTGTAACTCCAACAGTGAGCAGTACAATATCAATGTTGTTTTCACAAGGAATCTATTTCCATCAAGTACTACACACACTGTTCTAGAACTGAGCCTCTATCTGCATAGGTATGTTATAAAAGCCAGTACTCAATGTACTTGCTGCAGGAGAACTCACAGCATTACATGCCCCATAATAACCATTTCACTACCATGCAGTCACAATCTCTGATGATGTATCATTGTCCAACATAAAAATGGATAAGAATAATTAGATAAAATGATGTTTATGTAATGTCAGCATATTCCTATAATGTTGCCCTTTCAGGAATTGAACAGAAAGCTATGTGAATCTAATGACTAATGAGATCTGGATGATCCACAAGCTCCACAATGGAAGTCTTACACAAGTGTGACACTCCTCGTATGATAATTTATTACATCATATGTATGTGTCATAAATAATTTTGATATAAAAGGGGTGACAGGGGTCTCTCCCACTGTAAATATGCCATAATAACTGTGGTTAATGCAATTCATGCACTACAGTATAACCCCCAACAGTCACAGAATGTGAATGTTGAACACCTGAGAAATTTGAAAACAGAAAATACATGATAGCGTAGAAGATGATTGTGCCATGGTAGAAGTGTTAGTACAATTCTGAGATATATTGGGTTGAGAAGGCATTACATTGTGTTATTGCTGGAAGGGGTATGTGTGCATGTTATTGCTGTACTAAGGCAATGACATGCAGAATGTCATCTTATTCACTCATGGCAGAGAATATCACTTCCTACATATGAGATGTAAGGAAAATGTAATCACATGTCATAATTACTGTGAATAAAAATACCACACCATGTGGGGGGGTGGAGAATTGATCCACATGTTTGGTATGTGTCTATCTTGTCACCTAGCTACCCATCTGTTCCAAAAACAGACTATGCATGGAGGAAGTATGTAGAGGTGGCTACTGAGCAGCAGACAACTTACATGGGATACAGTACAGCGCAGTAGCAAAACACACCCCAAACACGCCTCCAGCCCTGTGGAGGCAGCAGCAGTATGATTATTCAACAGTGCCAACTGGAATGTAATTAATATTCAGCATCTGTGCTGATAGCAACCCAAATGGCATTAATGTAATGTTGTATTCGGGACATAAAACTTCATTCAGTACCAAAAATGAAATTTTGTCAGGGACATTAAAACTTGGACCTAACCCAAAACTTGGATCGAACCACAAAAGGAGGTGGAGTATTGATATTCAAAGATACCCACACCTCCAGGTTGGTGGAAAAGCACGAAGCATCAGAGACTATCCATGTGCAACTAACAGTGGGTAAAACTGCCTTCCAGTTTATAGCCTGCTACAGACCAACCTCCCAAACCCAGGAACCCCACTCGGCCTTCCTGAGAACACTGGAAAATATGAAGGTCTCTCCAGACACCATTATATTGGGTGACTTCAACTACCCAAACAGACTGGGAGCATTACTCTAGCTCCAACACCCTATCCCAAAGGTTCCTAGAATTTATAAACTCAAATGCTATGGAACAACTTGTTACCACTCCCACAAGAGGGAAAAACATACTGGACCTGATCATTACCAACATGGGGACTCTATGCTCCAGACCAGAAGTGTATCCCTCACTGGTAAGATCAGACCATAAACTAATCTCACTGGATATTCACATCCCGACCCCACCCCCTGCCCAGAAAACCACAGTGAAAAACTTCTCTAAATCAAATTTCACACTCCTTAAAAACAAGGTGGAATCCTTCAAAGCCCCCGGGCCTGTGGAAAATACGTCCCAGACCGCAGAAACCTTTATAAATGCATTATATGAACACCTTCAGAAATGCATGGATCATGCAATCCCAAATAAAACCAAGACCCAATCCTCCAAAGGCAAACATCCTGTCTGGTGGACCCCAGCTATAAACAAACTATACAATAGAAGGAGGAAGCTACTAAATGATAGAGCAAAATCCCAAAAGGGGAAGGCATCACTGATCAGTATTAGCAAAAAACTACGGGCACTCATAAAATTGTCTAAGACCAGCTTCGAGAGAAAAATTGCACAGGACACTAAGGATAATCACAAGGCTTTCTTTAGTTATGTTAGGAACCTGGGTGGTAATTCCCAGATATGCTCAGAATTAGTCCATAACGACAAAAAATACACTGAACCCACAGACGTTGCCAACATCCTAGCTGACAGGTTGAGTGCAAACTTCTCCCCCCCCCTCCCCACCAAAAGGGCAAATATCTATCCCAGCAGAGTGCTGCCCCCCTGACATCTCAGATGCTCAGGTAAGAGCTGCCCTCTCCAAAGCAAAGAACACAGCATCAATGGGACCAGACGGTGTCCCAGGCTGCATCCTACATGAACTCCAAGAAAAGCTAAACCCAAATATAAAACTACTGTTCAATCTCAGCCTTACTACAGGATGTGCCAAAAGAGTGGCGTACAGCAACAGTGGTCCCTCTCCATAAAGGTGGTGCCTCAATGGATCCTGGAAACTATAGCCCCATAAGCCTGACTAGCTTGGTCTGCAAAGCTATGGAAAGGATCATCATGGACCTCATAAATAAAGATATTGGGGACCTACAGACACTGGATCCTACCCAGTTCGTCTTTGTTAAGGGCAGATCCTGCCTCTTAAACCTGGTTGTTTTCTTTGAAACAGTCACCAAGGCCATTGATGAGGGGAAGGTGGTCCACACAGCCTACCTGGACCTCGCAAAAGCCTTCGATACAATACCCCACTCGGGCATTATAGATAAGCTCACCAGCTTAAATATAAACCCCCTATGTAACTAGATAGATTGCAAACTGACTCAAGGACTGAACCCACATAGGTTAGAATTGCTGGAGCCATGTCAGACTCCAAACCAGTTACAAGTGGTGTCCCACAAGGCTCAGTCCTGGGACCTCTCTTGTTCGGTATATATTTCTCGGAGGTACAGGCCAACACGGAAGGACTGTGGCTGACCAAGTTCACAGATGACTGCAAAATGGGTGCCATAATCAACTCTCCAGCCGACACAAGCATCCTGCAAAAGGGCCTCATAGAAACAGACATCTGGTGCCAGAGCCATGGCCTCAAGCTGAATGCCAAAAAGTGTATAGTCATCCCCTTTGGCAAAAACAAAGTGCCCACAAATTACCACATAGGTGGTAATCCATTAAGTACAGAAGAAGTCATTAGGGACCTGGGGACCCAAGTTGATAGCAATCTCTCATTTGACAACCACGTGGCCAAAGTGGTTAGAAAAACATTTTATATAGCCCACCTAATCATGAAGGGATTCACATCTAGATCAGGGGAGGTCATCGTGCCTCTTTACTCATCCCTCATCAGGCCTATAATTGAGTACAATGCCCCTTTTGGAATGTACCTTACCAGACACCTGTAGCAACTGCAAAGACCCCAAAAGTACCTCACCAAGAGGATCAAAGGGCTCAAACAGATGCCATATGCTGCCCGGTTAAAGAAACTCCAGCTCTACTCAGTGGCATACCGCCTGTTCAGAGGCGATCTGTGCCTGACATATAAAGCCATGTCCAACCCGGAATTAATGGACATGCTGCACCTCAGAAAATCCAAATCCCATTGAGCTACGCGCTCCAGAGACTTGAACCTCAGCACTGAAATAAATAGGACATGCTGGAGGGACAGATTCATAACCCAGAGGCTCCCTTCACTCTGGAATAAAATCCCAGTCCAGGTTAGGCAGAGTCCCTCATTGACTCTCTTCAAGAGGAATCTTGATGAGTGGATGGGAGATCGTAGGTTTACCCCAGGTATCACTTCTATGTCACTGTTAGACAGAGGCACAGTATACTAACCTCGAAAAAGGGCATGGCAAAATACATTTAAAATGGGTGGCAAAGCCAAACACATTCTGGCTAGGCTTATAAATGCCCTAGGGCAGATAGCCTATTATGAACCTATGAACATATTTATTACCCCAAACAGAATTCAAGCATCATTAAAGCAAATTATGACAACTGATACATATAAAACTTATTAATGTTAAATATTATCCTACTGTTAAATAAAGACACTACATGTATACCAAGCAAAACTATCCAATATAATCCCAATTCACCAGCAACCACCAATATATCCAGTGCAACATGTAAACATGCCAATAGCAAGGCCATAATTGCACAAAGTACAGCCAAAATGGCGACTCAACATTCGGAACAATGGAAGTGATACCATGTTTGTGCAACGCTTAAAAATACAGTACAAGGCACATTTCAGCACACCATCACATCTAGTACATTGTTTAATTACTAAATGTCTAAATACAAGTTACCAATATTATACACAATACTAGGTACTGAATAATACTGAGATGATAAATAATCATTTAATAAAACTTCACAATATTTCAAAATGGCTTTCACTAAAAACGGACACATTGCAGAATTCTCTGCCCATGTACTTAGCATACAAGCCCACCTTGATTTCACAAACAACTCAATGAAAAAAGCATCACAATTTTTTTGCTAATTTATTTGTTTCCATGTTCTCGTGTAAGTAAAATTAACAAGCACCTGTTACACAACAAATGCACTTATCTAATTCTACCACTCTCATTTCACCTCCTAGTCACACACTTACATCGGTGTTTGGACACCTGACCCACTTTAAATAAACATGAATTATCTCTTACTCTTTATTCTTCCTACCGGTAATTATATATCTTCACCTCTCTCTACTCAATCTCTAAATCACATTTTCGTCCCCTTTGCAATGGGTATTTGTTTTAAGGTCGAATTTGTACTCTATACTAGCTATAATGTTCTTATTATTTTGCTATCATACTGTATATTATATTTTCAGTTCTATATTCGGAACATTTTAACCAAGTGCCCGGACTAAATACGTAAACAGTCTAAAAATACCAGTGTTCCATCCCAGTTATAAAATTAAAATACACAAACTTGTGCTATCTGTGATCATAAACTTACAGTATGAAGTATAGGTACGACTGCACTTAGCTTATAACATTTCTTGTATTGTTAAACTGATTTCTATCTGGAAACAGACATTTTACGACATTTGTCTTTAAATGAAAACATTCAGAATTAAAAAAAAACTATTTACCACTTTCATGTTGAGTTCTTACAAAAATATACTTTCTAAGCTTCTTTACAGCTCGATCTCGTACACGTTTCTCATTAGAAGCCAATTTTTGCGCAAACTGTATCTCAGCAGGAAAGCAGACAGGAGCCATATTTTTCTAATTCACACATGGAATTACAAAATTTTCAGAAACATGCCAACGTCCGTTTAGACTGTAAAAGGCACATTTCACCTTTAAGAAATCAGATCACAAAGTTGGCAGGGCTGGTATGTACAGCAGCAGCACGTTGCAAATCTACACAAAAGACACCGGCTTCTAAAGGACTACTTCGGCCGTCTCCAAATAACAGAAATGCCTAAATAATAGCAAACAACAACACTCATGACCGTTTTCTATACATGTTATTACTTTCATCACACGGCGATTGCACATTACATCCTGCCTTACCTCATCGCCCCATTTCAACACATCCTTTTGCCTGTCCTTTACTTTGTTGTATATGTTGGATGCCGTGAATGCCAACAAAATGATTGACTTCTATAATTGGCTAAGCTTCTGGTGTCATTCTAAGGAGATCCAATATCTGGATGCCTGGGATGACATGATCGACAGACCATGATGCTTTGACAGAGACGGCCTGCACCTGTCGCCCTTGAGAATCCGGATACTGGCTAAGGCTTATGCCACCCCTATAGTGCCTTTTATAAACATCTGTGCAGTGACAGATACCTGGTTCAAGGCTCCAGAGAGTACCAATGCATTACCAGGCTATAATTCATGCCTAACTTTGCGACCACCTAACCTGGACTGAAACACTAAAGGCAGAGGTGTGCCATATTGATTAAGGATATCCACATCTCCAGGCTAGTTGCTCAGCATAATGCATCCGAGATTATCCAAGTGCAACTAACTCTGGACAAAACCACAATCAAAACTGAGGCTTGCTACAGATCCCCAACCATGCCCCAGGATTCCCACTCCTCAGTTCTTGATACACTGGAAAATATTAGGGTACAAGCTAACACCCTAATAATGGGGGATTTCAACTACTCCACCATTAACTGGGAAAACTACTCATGTCCCAACTCTTTTGCTCAAGGTTTTCTGGAATTCATAAATTGCAATGCCTTGGATCAACTTATCCACACCCCCACCCGGGGCAGCAATATCCTAGACCTGGTCATTACCAACATGGGTACACGGTGTTCCACACCAGAGGTCAATTCCTGCTTTGTCAGATCCGACCACAAGCTAATCACCCTAGACATCCACATCCCATTCTACGTGGAACACCTCATCACAGAAAGTTTCTCATCCAGGAAAAAAGTGGCCATTGTTCCCCTCTACTTGTCACTCATTAAATCCATTATGTAATACAACACCCCTTTTGGTGTGTACCTTACAAGACATCTACAACAACTGGAAATGCCACAGTAATACCTCACAAACAGGATTACTGGCCTCAGATGCCCTACGCAGATCGTCTCACTAAACTACAGCTTTACTCTGTTGCATGCCGCCTACTCAGAGGTGATCTCTGCCTAACATACAAAGCTATGTCAAACCCAGTGCTGTTGGACGTGCTCCACTTAAAGAAACCCCAACCCGTCTGAGCTACATGCTGTAGGGACCAAAACCCTGTTACCACAATAAATCGAACATGCTACAGGGATAGATTCCTGACAGAGACTTCACATACTGTGGAACAGACTACCTTAGTCAAACAGAGCTCGTTAACACTCCAAGAAAAACCTTGATGACTGGATGTGAAATATGAAATTCACCCAGGGGATCACTTCTGTGGCTCTGCTCTATAGGGCCACAGAAAATTTTTCTTGGGTGGCTGAAGCCAGGCTACCTTTTTGGCTAGGCTTATATAAGCCCTAGGGGCAATTGCCCAGTACCTACCTATGAACATTGGGTAGAAAACTTTTCTACTCAAAAATATTTGCTAGTCCTCAGAGGAATTTCTCTTACAAATGGTAATTATCTGTAATGAACAAGAAATACCCTTGCTAAAAGGCTTAGATGGGCTATGACTGATGGATGCTTCTTGGCAGGTCTTGTCGACTACAGTTTCCCCACTGCAACAGAGTAGAAGTAAAAATGTGAGATATATAGTGAGTTTAGGCAGTTACCATAATGGAAGTCTTTAAACATGTACTCACAAGAAAAAGGCAATGTTCTCCTAAGACGGGTATCAGTCAGTCCCCCTTTCTCAGAGTCTACGAAATAGTTAACAGTAAGCCAAGCAAAGGACCAATGGTTCCTGGGCTGTTCTAAGCACCAAGCTGCATCACCACTAAGCTGAATCCCCACTTTGATGTGAACAGGAGTTTGGGAGAAACCACCAAAACACACTTCAAAATCCATTACAAAGATCCAGTAAAAATGCCAAAACAGCACTTATAAAATAAGCGAGATTTGTACAAGGTGGAATGCTAAAGAAACATTGTTACTCAGACGACTGTGATACTATCCAAACATATAATAATAATAATAATAATAAACATTTTACCTCTGTTGGTCCTTGGACCCTTTTCAACCCACGGCATACAAACATATATAATTAAGAACTTCATTATACACACACCTGCAGGCATCTATACATAAATACTCATGCACACATACATATAACCAGAAACATGCATTTATGAACAGTATAGTGCATGAACTAGTATGTTTTTAGAAGATATGCAACAGAAAAATTGCATAGAGGCAGACTATGGAAATACGTCAACATTAAAATGCAAACACTAGAGTTACCAGACACAGTTCTTGCCAACGAGTGATCACACCATTTAGGACTACAAATGATAGAGTACCATGATGTGGGATTGCTGAAAATGTGCCCCAAATTTCTGAATCCTATTAATTCTGAGACCACTAAATATTAATGCCCAGTTAGTACCTGTCCAAACACTAGTCAGAACTACAGTGGTCACAATTCATTCTCAGTAAAAAAAAATCTGGAGACGTTCTAAAAGCATTACCTCACTTCTCAGTGTCATACGGGCTACTGAGCGGTGAGACTGTAACAAACTGCTTGCAGATATTATATTTTAGAGCATACAGAGAGCACAACAGCACTCAGGTTTGACAGCAAATGTAATACTGGCTGTTAAAAGGTGGTATTTCATTAAATAAAAATCATGATCAGGTGATTGTATTTTCCTCTCACCACCCATCCAAGCCACACTGTCACATTAATATTACTGAATGGTGGACACATCTCCACTTTTTGATAGAAACTGGATAACAACTGTAAACACTTGCTGCAGTTTATAGTCTGCCTGCACAGAGTGCTACAGCGCTCAGGTTCTACGTAAAAGAAAACGTTTGTTTTTTTTTACTTGTAAACTAGCAAATTGCTATAATGTAACAAGCAGCTGCAGTTTAGAGTAGACCACACACAGAGCACAATAGAGCTCTGGTTTGACAGCAAATATAATGCATTAAAAAAGATTGTGTTCAGCTAATTGGATTTATCCATGTTCCTGCACAGAGCGCTACAGCCCTTGCTTACACACACACACACACACTACCCCCCTCGCTTACACACACACTTGCCCCCTTGCTTACACACACACACACACACACTTGCCCCCTTGCTTACACACACACACACACACACACACACACACACACACACACACACACACACACACACACTTGCCCCTTGCTTACACACACACACACACACACACACACACACACACACACACACACACACACACACACACACACACACACACACACACACTTGCCCCCTTGCTTACACACACACACACACACACACACACACTTGCCCCCTTGCTTACACACACACACACACTTGCCCCC
>NC_056739.1:1190305803-1190393303 GCF_019279795.1 Protopterus annectens
CCTTGCTTACACACACACACACACACACACACACACACACACACACACACACTTGCACCCTTGCTTACACACACACACACACACACACACACACACACACACACACACACACACACACACACACACACTTGCACCCTTGCTTACACACACACACACACACACACACACACACACACACACACACGTGCACCCTTGCTTACACACACACATTTAGGCTGCGGTAGCGTTGTCACCTCCTAGCAAGGCGTTGTCGTGTTTGATTCTCAGCGAGGGAAGCTTCTACTGTGTGGTGGCATGCGTGAATGAGGTGTGCCTTTTCTGAAGCTTGTGCGGCACGCTGGTAAGCCAAAAAACAAGCAAAAGAATACACTTTTAAAACAGTAAAAAAAAAAAAAGAATTAAAAAAATACACAACAGGCTGTTAACCGGAGTTGCGCTGTGGCGACCATTAACCAGGAAAAACCGAACATTGACCACGAAAAACCGAACAAAACAAACAAACACCATTAACCAGGAAAATAAAAAAAAAAAAACTTCATCACTACAGAACAATCTACATAGACAGCAAAACAGTAAATTCGCAAAAGGCGCCGATCGAACAAAGCAACCAACAAATACTGTCCCATTCACACGGACTTTAGAACAATGTGGGTTTCAGCGTACAACTTACAAATGCAAACAACAAATAAAATATTTATTTGAGCATGCCCCTAGCTTCCGACTCGAGAATAAGGATGCCAATTACACAAAAAAAAAAACAAATGGAGCACACAAATATAAAAAAACATCACAAGTACATAAATAATAAACTAAAAAAACGACAATACTAAAAATTATATAAAGAGTGCCACACTTCTGAGCATTAAGTCGACTAATGTGTGCATAACGACAAATATCAATGCTAGGGACACCTGGACATTTAAAATTACATTTATAACTTACCTTACTTACTGAAGTTTTCCAACGCTTGAGAAAAAGCTTCCAGCGAGTCCTTCACAGAAAATGGAGCAGATACCAGTCACTTCGCTAAAAAAGAAGTTCCACACAGCAGCTATGTTTTATTAGGGTAATAGTGGGCTGGGCAAGGCAGCAATGACATCACAATGTGGGAGGATCACAGGAGCTTCAATGCAGCATGGAAATAAGGCAGAGTTTACGTCACTTTGGGGGTGGAAACCTCCAGGGATCGACTTGAGGAGCTGTGGCAGATGTGACATCATTATTTAAGAGCCAAGTAGACATTTTTATTTTGGGTTAGAAAACGGAAACTCAAATAGTACGGAGATTTAGGAAGCTCAGATTTAAAACTGTTTTGATCACTTTATTTTAAAGCTGTAGTTTTTTTTTTTTTTTTGCCTGTAGCACATAAGGGGGATTTAAGGAAACAGCAGATAGAGCAATTGGATTTAATATCTCATTGTTTTCCTTTAAAGACCTCCAGACAATGTCAAATAAGACACACAGATTCTTCCTTCTCTCACCCCAAACAAACACCTCTGTATCACTCTGCATCCTGCTAACCAGCTACCTATTAAAGAAAAAACAGATCTACAACACCACTCACTTCCTCACAAAACTATGATTGTCTACTTATGACTTCTCGCTTTAGTCCTAGAGACTGCCCTTCAAAGAAGCACCTCATCAGCTGTGCACAGAACCAGTGCTTCCTCAGTACTGGCCAAAAATAATAACTCATTCACATCTACCAACCATGCATTTGCTAGCCTAGCTTTGAAACTATGGGACTTTCTCTCTCTGCTGATCTCAACACCATATATATCTAAAGCAAATTCTGATAAAGCTATTGCGTCACCCCCACCCCCCAAAACAAGGCCACTTGTACCTGTTGTGATTTATCACCAATAACCTAAACCAAACAAACACATATTTTCACATTACCACATTTTTACCTCTCATTATCTACACAACAGTAAGTCTTCACCTTCTTGACTACTTTTCCCTCCTCTCCTAACTCTGTTTCATAGATTAACCCATGAAGCACTAACTCTCCCCTCAACAACTAACTAGGAAGTGCTTAACCCAGTTTGCATATAATATCTACCCTAGCAGACTCTGGTTTCATATTGTAAATATAAGTTTATTTTACTGCCCTATTTAAGTTTATTTTTCCATGCAGTTGATCGATCAATCACATGTCCCTTCCATCTGGAAACAGAGCTATATTATCCACTTCACAACCATGGTTCATTAATACATGTGAATAACTATACAACAGTCACTATTTTCTCCATCTCTCTGAAATCTAGGGAAGATGTATACATAAACAAGTTCTAAAATGTCTTCTAAACAATAAACTGCTGTCCAACACTCAGCATGGATTTCTCCCAGGACAAAGTACAACCACAACCCTTATTTCCTTCCTACATACTATCAATATTCATCGTAACAATTATCAACTAGTCTCCTTAGCATTCCTCAATCTATCAAAGGCCTTCAGCGCTGTCTGCCACCTGAAACTACTACAAACCTTAGAAAGACCTAAACATGTCCCACCATCCTCTCCTATGGTTCCAACATTTCCTAAGTAATAGAATGCAAGTGGTCACTAGCTGCTCAACATTTCCCCCTGTAGACATAGGGGTCCCACAAGGATCAATACTAGGACCACTTCTCTTCAACATTTTTTGTCAACAAGTCCCACACAGCCATAGGTCTATCCAAAATGATTCAGCATGTTCAGCCTCCTCCATACCTGAGCTGTAAAAACTTTCACAAGATAGATGCCATTTAGTTGAAAGATGGCTCCAAGCCCACAGTCTAATATTAAACCCTCAACTAAAATTGTGCTCTTCCATTCCGAGAATACATCTGCTCCTATACTCAATATAATTTCATCCCAAAACATAAAAATAGATGCCATCCCACATGCAAAATAGATAGTGATCACAAGTGGCAATCAACTCAAATCTGACATGCACATCCAACATACCATCAAAAAGGCTATTCAGAAACATGGCCACTTATATGTGCTCAAAACCTTTATAACAGACTCTAGCCACAAAGCCACTGCCACTGTTTATATCTTATCTACTTTTCTTATGACTCCCCCCATATTTACTAATTCCCAAACTTCAACTAAACAAGATTAGCCAATGCTATAACAAAGTAGCCTGACTTGTCACTGCAGTACCCTCACACAGTCACCACTGTGCAGCCTTAAACAAGCCACAGTGGTTAGAACTTCTTGATCTCATCAAATACTCACAATTAAAAGTGGCTCATTACATATTATACCAATATAATAAATGTCCATCCATGGCTACCTTAATGAAAAAGTGCAAACCACACAGTCATTTGTAATCACAGGAAAAAGCACTGGCCTCTGCCCTTATATGTTCATAGGTAAGTACTAAGCTAATGGCCCATATGGGTCATTTTAAGCCTAGCCATTTTCCCTTTTGGTGCTGGAATTAATCTGTCCCGTTTGGTATTAGATTGGCCTCACCCATCCAGTGGTTGATAATTATGTATTACCCCTAGTGAGAATAACTGGGATCATGCCGTATATAATTTAAGGGGATCAATGCATGGGATAAAGCATTTAGGAGCTACCTCTGTCCATTAGTAGTAAAGGGGGGCAGTCCCGGGGTAAATTTTCTGTTTTCCATCCATAGATCCAAGTTGCTCTTGAATATTGACAGGGCTGAATTTTGTTTTATGTGGATGGGAAGTCTGTTCCAGAGAAGTGGTATCCTCTGCGAGATATACATGCCCCTCCAAACAATTCTGCTGATGTTGAAGACAAGGTTTAGATCCCTAGACTGAGCATTTTTGATGCCATTTGACTTGCTGATGTGCAGTAAATCCATCAGTGTTGAGTCAGAAGAAGCCTTTAAATTACAAGACTCACTTATCAAGTCCCTATACCCCGCACGCAGTACCATTAGAGTTGAACAGTGTACATGTAGAACTCAGACTAATTGAATCCTAACCAAACTTCCTCATAGGCCTTTGCTCCCCCTACTGCCATGACAGGCTATGTAAGAATCCCCAACCACCTGACCAAAACATACAACTACCTTTCATCACAAACAATTAAAGCTTCCCTGCATCTCAACTTTCCAGTCTAAACTCTTACATTCTGCCCAGAGGTGTAACTGGTTTTTGTAGCACCAGGGGCTATTCACTGTGGTAGTACCCTGCCTCCACAGGTCTGCAAAAAAAAATAAAAATAACCAAGTGGCTATATACACTGCCCAGCTCTCCTGCCCCAGCTGTTCAATAAAAGTGCAAAACACCAACCAGTCTACTAGATTCTGTTTCTATGTCCCATCCCTACCCTTCCTCAGCTGAGGGGCAATTAAAAAATAAGGTCTATGATCTGGTACCTGGGCTCCTGAAATGCAGGAACCAATCAGGTCCCATTTCTTTGCCCTAATCTGAACCCTCCTTCCTCAGATTTTAGTTGAGAAAAAAAGAAATGAATAACTCCCCAGCATCTAATCCCAACTCTGCCCAACAGCCACATATCACCATATCCACTTTCACAGTCAAATGTGTGCCCACATCCTATATAAAACTACTCTTAAGCAAACTCAAACAAAAAAATTACACATTATCCCTCTACATCAAGGAGGAAATTCAGCAGACAACACTCTCTTTAGACCTAAAGGAATATTGTCCCCCTCTCCAAAATACTTGAAAAATGTATTTAAAAACAATTCCTAATCTATCTCCTGCAGGAAGACCTCCTATCCCCAAGACAACATGGCTTCATTCCTTACCATAGTACTAACACTGCACTTCTACCCTTTATAGATATTGTCAATAATGCTAGAGATAATGGCAAACTAGTTTCCTCCTCATTTGTAGATTTGTCACAGCAAATGTCTACTTCAAGTGTCCTCCTTAGGTCAATCTCAGCCCACCATTTGATTGCTTAAAAGCTACTTGTCCAGTAGGTATCAGTAAAATAGGACAATGTCTTCTCTCCATACCTCCCAATCACCACCAGCATACCACAAGGCTCTTTCCTTGATCCCCTCCTCTTCAATATTTTCACCAACACCTTTCACACATCCACACAACAGGCCTTCCTAATATAATATGCAGATGACCCCCACATATATGCATATTAGACAACCTGGCACATCTCTAAAAAAAAAAAAAATTAGGAAGCTTTCACAGCCACTGAAACATGGCTTTGTAACTCATAACTCATGCTCATCCCCACAAAAAATATGCTTTTTTCCCCAAATAATTCCCTCATGAAAAAAAAAATAATTAAAATCCTCTCTCTCTTAATAATATGATTACTCAAGTCACTATTTATTGCTAGTTTATAGTGAATGATAATCTTAAATTCAACATGCATATATAAAATTGCATGAAAATCCTCACCAAAAACTAGGGATGCTTTATACAGCCAAAAACTTTCTCAACGATGCAATTAAAACTACACTTGTCACTATTTACCTCCTCCCTTTGTTACTTTCTGGTGCTCCCATCCTTTTAAAACCTCCGGATATCACAAAAAGCAAACCTTGAACAATGCTATAATAAAGTGGCTAAATTTGTATCAAATACCCATATCAGAATCCACCACTGTATGGCAATAAAAAGCCTAAATTGGTTAGAACTACCCCATCAACTAACATATACAAAGCTTCTTACAGTTCACTTTTACATACAGTCTTCAACTACAGCCTCAAAACAGGCTAAATACTGAGTGAACGGAGGGCCTCAATGGTCATCCCTCTCCCCAAGTGTGGCCTATCAGCTAGAGAACCATCAGTCTGACAAGTCTAATATGCAAGGCCATGGAACGAATTATCATGGAAATGACCAACAAGGACATTAACAACCTACAAACACTGAACTCATCCCAGTTTGACTTTGTCAAGGGAACATCTTGTCTACTCAACTTGGCAGACTTCTTTGAGAGGGTCACAAAGATTAAGGATGAGGAAAAAAATTATGCACATCACCTACCATGACCTGGTCAAGGCATTCTTTACAATACCCCACTCCAGTATTGTTGACAAACACTCAGAACTAAATTGCTGACTGGTTCACAGATAGGACCCAAGAAGTCAGAATTGGTGAGACCACTTCCACTCAGAAACCAGTCACCAGCGTAGTACCCCAGGGCTCTGTGTTGGTTCCACTCTTGTTTGCCATCTACTCCTCAGAAGTCTTGGCAAATGTTGATGACCTTTGGCTCACCATCTTCACAGTTGACACCAATATCCAACAAGAGGATATGACACAAGCAAATGATTGGTGACAGAGCCATGGATTAACACGCAATGTGAAGAAATGCATTACAGTGTCCTTTGGTAAGTCATCCACACCAAACCTAATTACTCCATTGGTAAAACACATCTAAGAGTTGACCTGGTAGTTAGCTATTTGGGAACATACGTAGATAGTAGATTAGCCTTCGACCAACATAGTAGCCAAGACAGCAAGAAAATCATTCTGTGTTGCCCAATTTATAAGCAAGGGCATGGCATCCAGGTCCAAGGAAGTCACAGGACCACCCTACCCAGCCCTTAACAGACCCATCAGTGAATACAATGCCCTCTTTGGCATGTATCTAACCAAGCACCTGCAATAGTTGAATTACCCTCAAAGGGATTCTCACTAGGAGAATTTGTGGTATGAATACCCTGTCCTACACAGATTGCCTTAAGGCCCTATCACTTTACCCAGTCTACTACAGTTTACTTGAGAGGTGATCTTTGTCTGGCATATAAAACATCCAAAGACCCAGCTCTGATGGACCCCTTGCACACCTGCAAAACAAACAGCAGATCCAAGGACCTGAATATCACCTGTAATATAAATAAAACATTCTAAAGAAACTGATATATGTCTCAAAAGAACCTGCCACTATGGAACAGGCTCCCCATCCACATGAAGTGGAATTCACCCATCACCCTTTTCAAGTGAAACCTTGATCATTGGATAGGAAATCATAAATTCACTCCCAGTCTGACCCTCATGTCACTAATGGACAGAGACTGACAGTAGGTTAACTAATCCCAAACTAACATACCCCACACACATATCTCTAAGTTACTACCTTATTAACATACCCCCAACATATAGGCATCCAATGTATTTGACGACAAAACTGAGTTAGGTTGCACACCTAGACTTATAAAGACCCTAGTGGTCAATAGCTTAGTACAAACTAACAAACCTGTAAAATTATCTGGCATCCATCTGCTTGTCTAACACTAAATACCATTCTACACAACTATGTTCCCACTCAGTCATTATGACCCAATGACCAAAATTACCTCTGTATCCATAAAATTATCAAATTTGCTGAGCATTGTTTGTATTTATACCATGTTGCTAAGGCCGGAACTCCTTACCTGCATCCATCAGGTCAATAAGTGACGACTTACAATGATAACAGGCTGAGTGCAGGTGTTTTGAAATCTGGCCTCCTGTTTATAAATAAACCTCACACTAAAGTAAGTCACTTAATCTGAGAGTAAGTCTTTCAGAGTTAGGGCATACTTATATTGAGAGCAAATGTTTTAGAATCTGGCCCTATATCCCTAAATATGAACAAGTACCAATTCATACCTTGCATGTCGTTACTCCCTCTTCTTCACGCACGTGCTTATTTCAGTCAATTTCTTTCCCTTGACTCTCTACGTTTTTCCCTAACTTCATATTGCAATTCCTGTTTGTATTATACTAATTTGCAATTAATTTCTCTAAACTGGCTAAAATTTCTCTAAATAATATATCATTGCCATATAGTTGTATGTATTTTTAACCAAAGTTGGCACATTATGTCTAATTTGGTATAATTATTTGAACTGTAAATGTTTTTGTGTTATTTCTGAAGATTGTTCTTAAAATGTTTTTGTAATACTTTGGAGCTTTTCTCCTTGGGCCTCCACTGGAAATGAGAACCTACCCAGTTGGACTTTCCAGGTAATCAAATGTCAATAAATACATAGAAAAATAAATAATTTTATTGTATTGATTTTTTTTTTAAATATTTATCTACTAGTTTTGTATTTGCAGTCCACAACCTCAGTTAATAAACACAAATAAATAAATAAATAAACATTTAGCAATGCCAATGAACCTTTTAAATATACAAGTATCAAATTTTGACTTTGCAGAAGGCTGAAGTTGTCTGTTGTCTGATCACATGGATATGCATCATATCCGTCTTTGTGTGTACTGTAAGCATCATTCCTCAGATATGGCATGGGTACACAACAGTTTCTGGGTGACACTGTGCTTCACCTACCTACTCATAGATTTCCCGGTATATCTATGTGCAGCACACCGATCCTGTATATCTTTCTCCGTAAAAAGTAGGGCATACAACAAAATCATTTGGGGTCCAAATGGAGAGACGACAAGATCAGCAAGCAAAGGAGAGTACTATTGCTGCAGTTGGATTCATCCTGAAGTCTTGATGAGTACCTTCACAAGGTGGACTCTGTTTTTTACAGCATCTCACCAAGGCACCAAGGCAACACTGATATATAGACTGTATTTTATATAGCATATATCTTGGACTAGAAGTAGGTTAAAAAACTAAAAAAGACAGTTGGATGCACAAGTCCCAGGATAAAAAAGCACCCAATCCTGGATGAGGCACTGGTGTCAGGACTGAAAAAATGACAGTGTAGATTCCTCAAGACACAGAAATATTCCTACAATGAGCTTAGGCCAGGCTCAGAGGGAGGATGGCCCACCTGTTTTAGAAAGAAGTAGTAGTCCACAAAAATTATAAAAACTGATAGGCCAAAAAAGAGCCATAAAGATGATAGAGTGTGTGAAGACCCACCTCTGAGCTAGTAATCAAGGGTCCTCAGTCCTCACAACTGACATACGTGGGGGGACATTCACTGGGAGGATAACAGGTACACACAGTATTTCCAGATGCAGCTGTCTTCATCAAGTGCAATTACCCTTAAGAGCAC
Organism: Protopterus annectens; assembly: GCF_019279795.1. Taxonomy (NCBI): domain Eukaryota; kingdom Metazoa; phylum Chordata; order Ceratodontiformes; family Protopteridae; genus Protopterus; species Protopterus annectens. The sequence goes on from NC_056739.1 coordinate 1,190,314,731, forward strand.
ACAGAGACTACAGTCAGTCCAGGGCTGCTTCCTCTATCTTTCTTCAGGTCCCCATTAAGACTCCCTATGGCACAGCTATAGAGTTGAATCCTTAGCCAGGGTTCCAAGCCAAGTCCTCCAACAATCTTTCTGTCCAAACAATGCTTCGTGTCCCTGCCCAAGTAGCTTACACACACACACACACACACACACACACACACACACACACACACACACACACACACACACACACACACACAGTCTTTGAGGTTTGATTTACACACACACACACACACACACACACACACACACACACACACACACACACACACACCTGGGAAAAGCTGGCACAGGTTTACTAGCTATGCCCCCTTCTGCCCAGACCATAAGGTAGTTTATGACTGCCACCAGACACTCCTGCCAGCTACCTTAAGGCTCTTCCAAGGGTGCCAAATATATTAAGTGAAATTAATGTCAATACAAATAGTAGTTTGACCAAGAGCAAGGCTATTAAGAGTGACTCACAGTGTCACCAAATAAATATGCAAGTATTCTGAGAACTTAAATATCTCTACAAAGATCAGCCACCATGAAAGCTTTAATTATATTTAATAATAAATAATAAAAGAATAAGAAAATACTAAGTATATACTCACAGCGACATCAGAGTTCAAAACCACAGGAAATATTTAAAATAACATTACAGGACAGGCTAAAACAAATAAAGAAAAACAATATTTAAACTAAGTTTCACTATATTCCTGACTGTATCTAATTGAGTTGCTATACCCTAATGTTGTTGTATCTTTCGGCTTTTCCCGGTTAGGGATTGCCACAGCGGAACTCCGGTCCGCTAATGATTGGCAGTAGATTTTTACGTACCGAGTTGCCAGCCCTGACGCACAACCTTCAATGAAGGTACGGCCATTCACGCATGTCTCCACACAGAAGACGCTTTAGCTGAGAATTGACCAGGACGTCTTACTGTGAGATGACAACGCTACCAGAGCACCACCTATACCCTAATAACTTACTTAATAAAGCAAGGCAGATGATGTGGTGAGTGGTCCTTCTTGTTGTCAGGCCCAAGACAGAATACAGAATGCTCTGTCTCATTAAGAGACTTCTCAAAATAATATGTAAAATATTACTTCTGAGATGGCTTGCAGAATGACATAATTTCTGATCATCTGACTTCTAGTTCCCATGCAAAACCCCCATTGCTGGAAGCTGGCAGGACTTAGCACTACCTGTAAAAATACACAAACAAGGGCTTTTGCTCAGATCGTTGGCAGGTGCTGGAAGTCATAAAACAATTTCTTACCTCCACACTTCCAGAGAGTAATTAGTTCACCCTAAAGACAATACAGAAAGCTTCTTAGTACAGACTTTCTGTCCCTCACTGCCTTGAAACCTGTGAGATAGTGTCTTTATGGCCTAGCCTATAAAGTGATTTAATTTCAGATATTTTTAAAATTTAAAGTTTGCTGGACTGAGGTTAACCCTCTAGTTTCCTCTGTTAAAACATGTACATTTAAACAGTTACAATAGTGCATGTACACTTCTCTTCTCTCCAGTAAGGCACATTGTGGATGCATTTCAAACGCAAGCACTTTACAAATACCCTTTCAACATAAACACCTGTACAAATCAGTTTGATATACACATGACATACACTTCTAATACATTTGTATCACCAGCATCTTGGATTACCCACATTTCTAATACATGTGTAACACAAGCATCTTATATAAATCAATTTGATATTCACAAATGGCATATAATTATTTACAACATTCCAGCTAGCTGGGCTGGCAGTACCTTATTTCATCACAGAGTGGACTATTGAGGATAAGAAAGAAATTATGTATTGTTCCTGTTATGCAAGAAGGCCAGAATTTCCAGACAGCAGATATACAAAAAGATTAATAGAGAAATTAAAGGAAAGAAAAATACTTGCAGAAGAAAAACTGTCAAAAGCTTCAAATGCAAATTTGTGTTCATTAATACAACAAATTCATGAAAAACATTATATAGACCAAGAAACCTTACGCCATTTGAAAAAAAGAAGCAACTGAGGAAGTGTGAAAATATGAAGAACAAAATAGTGATTTTTGAAAGGTATAAAAAAGAAATATGGACATGGGAAAGAAAGAGAGATCTGATGTGGTGCAATATTTATGCAAAGGAGAAAGCCAAATTAATCAATACAAAAAAGCAGCTATTCAAAAAGGCACTCAGATATGGAACATTTCACAATACAAAAAAATAAGATCACAAAGGGAGAACATAGAACAGAAGATTAGTTATGTAGAAGTTAAAAAAATAGAAGCAGAATTTATGGAATACCTGTGAAGTGAAGGATTTAGTGTAGAAAGTCTAACACAGGTTATATCACAACATGATGGAACACTAAGTCCCCCAAGTATGGAGAAACAGGAAGATCAGCAAACATCTGAAGAAAAAATGTGGACATAGGAAAGAAAAAGAGACTTAATATGGTGCAATATTTATGCAAAGCAGAAGGCAAAACTAATCAATACAAAAAGAACAGCACCAAAGATACTTGAAGAGAAATATGGGCAAAAGCATCCCAATATGGAAAGTTTTACAATATACAAACAAGAAAACAAAGAGGGAAAGTAGAAAGTAGGATTAGTAATGGAGAAGTTAAAGAAATAGAAACTGAGGTTATGGATTACCTGTGAAGTGAAGGATTTAGTGTAGAAAATCTAACTGATAACACCACAGCAGAACAGAAAAATGAATTCCCAAATTAAGGCGAAACCAGTGGAGTGAGAAACATCTGATCAGTTGCCATATGAAGATACTTTGGAGCCTTCAATAAGAAACCTGTATAAAAGGTCAACTGGAGTTGCACAGCAAGGAAAGGAACAGGAAACAGTGCTAACTCAGATGCAGTCAGTGTTGTGAAGTGATAAGTCAGTGAGTTCCCATATGAAAGAGCAAAGGATGACACAGGATGAAACTGCAAATAATGTGGCACAGGGAGATGCTCTGGAACTTTCTGTAGAATACCCACAGGGAAATGCAGAACAAACACTTTATCCTCAGTTTAGAAGAAAATCATTTCAAGGAAGAGTTGCTTGATTTAATAGAGATGGATAGACGTGTTAAGATCAATGAAAGTAATAGATTACAGAAAGTTAATCAGACCCAAAATGTTGGAAGTCTGATGAAGCAAATGAACACAGTAATCAGGACTGTTCATAGAAATTCATGCAATATAAAAGAAGTAAACAGGATATATTACTGTGCAGCTAAAGTAATAACAGATAAAGTCTTACCACAAAAACACAGGGCAGTAAGGGAAAGGAAAGGAAAGGGAGAAATCAAATGTCATCATGGAAGCATTGAACAGAGAAAACTATAAAGCAATTAAGACAAGTGTCACTGTTAGAAGAGTATAGAAGAGGGAACAGATCAGCAAAGATACTCAGAAAGATAGATGTGATAAAAGCAACATGCAGAATCTATCATACATTATTGCAAATAATAAACTAAAGATATCAGCACAGGCAGACAACTTAGAAGATATGCAGATAAAAATAAAGGAAAAGTACAAAATAGCCAATTAATTGATGATGCAAAAAAAGTTTTATAGAGCATTGGAAAATAATGCAAAAATAATTTAAACACCACTAAAAAAAAAGAAATAGACACCTTTTGGAGAACTATCTATGAAGATCCTGTGGGACATAACAAAGATGCGAATGGATAGAAGAAGTAAAAGAAAGAATACAAAGTTCAAATATACAGGATATTAAATGGGATGAAGTAATGGCCAGAGAAATTGAAACAAAACTAAGATAAGCTTCTAATTGTAAAACACAGGCCCAGATGCAGTACCTAATTTCTGTGGAAAATATTAACATCTTTGCATGAAGATTTAGCCATGAGTAAGAACTATTCATATGCACACCCCAAATAGACTTCAACCTGGTTAACAACAGGAAAAACAATACTGCTCCTTAAGAGTGAACCTGAAAGCTATCCTAAAAAATATAGACCAGTAACTTGCCTTCTGATTATGTATAAACTATACACTGGAATTGATGCCGAGTTTATAGTCATTTAGAAGAAAACTCAATAATGGCAATAGAACAAAAGGGTAACAAAAGAAAGTCATATGGAAGAAATTATCATGTGTTGCTATATAAAGTCATAGTGGAGAACTGTAAAAAGGGGAAGAATCTAAGTATGGCATGGACAGACTACAAAAAAAGCATTTAACAGTATCCCACATTCATGGATAAAAGAGTGCTTAAAAATGTATAAGATACAGCTTGCACTGATTGATTACATTACAGTGACCATGAAACAGTGGTAAATCACGTTGCAGTTAAGCCATGATAAAGGACAAATTATTATTCTATGGATAAAAATACAAAGGTGGATATTCAAGGGCGACTCTTTGTCACCGCTGCTCTTTTGTTTTACCCATAAAAAGATTAGGTCATAGTTACAGTTTGGCTTCCAGAAAACAACAAACTATAAAGACTTTTCATCCTCTTTTTGTGGATGATTTAAAACTATATAATTCATCAGATGAACTGCAAGCACAACTACAAGTAGTCAAAACTTTCTCAGATGATATAAAAATGTCATCTGGTGTTGATAAATGTGCAAAAAAAACCCTTTAAAGCACAAAAGCAGCAGCACCAAGAAAATATCAGTCTGGGACAGGAATGTGATATAAAAGAAATTGAGCAGAGGGTGTTTATAAATATTTGGGCATTGATGAAGGATCAACAATAAAAAAATGAGCAAATGCCAATAAAACTTAGAAAGGAACATTTTAGAAGACTTAAATTAATACTGAAAATAGCTCTGACATCTAGGAACAAAGTCCAGGCTACAAACCAATTTGCTCTTCCTGTCCTAACTTACAGTTTTGGAGTGATTGACTGGCCCCAAAAGGCATTACATCATTTGGACAGGAAAACAAGACAAATGCTTCATGCCAATCAAATAATTTATAAAAATCAGTGTATACCAAGATTATATATTCCCTGTGCTGAAAGATGTATGGGCCTCCTTGAAACTGATCACATGTATAGATCTGCAATCATAGGATAGCATACATATCTGCTGACCTTACAGGTTCTAAGCATAGTGAACATTTTAAAACATGAGGAGAAGACGTCTAAGATGACTTTTCTGCTCTATTTAGCAGAAGCATGTCACTATCAAGTGGGAATGGAAATCAAACCAGAAATAGATAAAAATTGGGCAGCAAATGAATGTGTCAAAAAACAAAAGAAAGAATGTAAGGTGTAGGTTCAGATAAGAAGGCAAGAAATGTGGAAAATGCATAAATATAGTTGCAAGTACAGAAAACTCTTATAAAAACCTCAGGTCAGTCAGGACCGAATGCAGGAATGGTTAAGCAAAGTTGAATTTAAACCAAAATACAAAAGGTTAATATTGGCAGCCCAGGATGGTGGACTATGTACACTTTGGTTTGCAAAGTCCATTGAACATGTGGGAGAAACACACAAATACAGCTTTTGTAATGTAAAAAAGAATTGTAAACAGTCACTCATCTTTTTGCTGAGTGTGATACACTCATGGCAGAAGAATGCATACTGAAAGATATAATAATGTGGCAAGACTGTTGCATTGGGGATTGTGCAAACATTATAATGTTGAAGTAGTTGAGAAGCATTGGAAACATGAGCCACAAAGCATTACAGAAAATGATAAAGTTTATATTACATGGGATCACCCATTACCAGGAGTTCAAAAAACAGATGCGACAAAACCAGATATAGTAATCCATGAAAAGAAGACAAAAGTAGCATTGATCATTGCAATTGGTGCCTGGTGACTACAGTGTCTTATGTACAGAGAGACGCAAAGTCATAAAATACCAGAATTTACATGCAGAAATGAAGACAGTATGGAAGAAGGATACCCAGACACTTCCAATAGTAGTAGGGAGCAATGGTTCCTATAAAAAAATAATTTACAGCTGTACTTAGATATGTTACCTGTACATGTAACTCCATATGAATTGCAGAAGGAATGATTTCTGGGCACATTGTGGGTGCTGCAAAGAGCACTTCTGGTTAACATCAAAGGTAGCAACAATACTAATTTCATGAACTTTAGTCATACTTTGACTTAAGAATGGGGTCCATTCACATCATGGTATTAGAAACCCAAAAGACTTGGAGAAATTAAACCGACAGAACATAGCTCTCAACCTTCAGAATCATTCACAGAAGAGGGAGGCAATGAATATGCTGCTTGCTGGAATCCCCAGCATGTTTTGACTGTGCATTGTAGTTTTATTATCCATGGCTGAACACAGGACAACAGTTGAATTTTGCAAGGGGCAACATTTCATGGTCTGGTCACACGTAGAACTGCATAAAATGACAATATATATATATATATATATATATATATATATATATATATATATATATATATATATATATATTTCCTAGGGGTAAACAGTTTTTGTACTTATCTTCCTCAAGTTACTTTGAGGAAAACAGCTCTAGTACTTTCTTCCCTCACTTGTCTAGAGGAAAATTGTGATTACCCAGGCATGTCCAAGGGACAACTCCTGGTGTTCTCTCCTGTCTACCAGATGAATCTGGGCATCTTGGGACAATGTAGCAATTGCCTCATGTACACTGACAATGCTCTCCTCCTACCACACAACACTACAACCTGTGAGAGATGTGTTTATCTTGCCAAACTGGAGGCAAAGCTTTGTCATCCCAGGACTGAACCTCTCAGTCAAGAGTTGAAGGTAAATACTTCCACCACACCAAGAATCTGCTCAAGCAACAGAGACCTCCAAAGAAGAAATGCAAGCAACCTCCACCCCCAAAACAACCTAAAAGACACATAACATACAGACCTAGTGTGCCACTCAACTACAGCCCATAAGGCAAAACAACGTGCCTAACACATTAGTTATAGGTGACTCTACAGTCAGGCACACAGATGTCTCACTCACCAGACTAGACAATGAAAAGGTTACTGTTAGCTGCCTGTCAGGTGCCAGGATCCGCCACATAACCCACGCACTCAGGTCACTCCACAACATGCACAAATATGATTCAGTCATTGTCCATGTTGGTGTGAACAACCTGAGACATACCTCCCTGGACTACATGAAAAGAGGCATGGAGGAGCTCTCCAATCTTGTAATCCAGGCAGGTGTGGCCCTAGCCCTGAGTAGCATCCTACTTTCACCCAGAATTCTACCGCAGTACAAGGACAAGATGATTGACTTCAATAATTGGCTAAGCTTCTGGTGTCATTCTAAGGGGATCCAGTGTCTGTCTGCCTGGGACGACATGGTCGACAGGCCAGGATGCTTTGCCAGAGATGGCCTGCACCTGTCACCCCTAGGATTCCAGATACTGGCTAAGGCTCTTGCCGCCCCTATAGTGCCTTTTTTAGGCAAGGTTCAAATGACAAACCCACCACTGTAACAGTTACAGGCAAGCAAGAACTGAGACTAATGCTACTTAACCCTAGAAGCCTAAACCTCAAAATGCACTCACTCGAGGCACTCCTTAAAATAGAGAACATGGATATCTGTGCAGTGACTGAAATCTGGTTCGAGGCTGCAGAGAGCACCCCTGCATTGCCAGGATATAACTCATATCATACCTTTCGGCCATCTACCCAGGACCAGAACACCAAGGGTGGAGATGTGTCCATATTCATTAAAGATATCCACACCTCCAGGCTAGTTGCCCAACATAATGCATCCGAAATTATCCAAGTGCAACTAACTCTAGGCAAAACTGCAATCCATATTGTAGCTTGATACAGATCCCCCACCATGCCCCAGGATTCTCACTCCTCTTTTCTTGATACACTGGAAAATAATAGTGTTCAACCAAACACCCTAATAATGGGTGATTTCAACTACCCCACCATTAACTGGGAAAACTACTTATGTACCAACTCCTTCACTCAACACTTTCTGGAATTCATAAACTCCAATGCCCTGGATCAACTCATCCACATCCCAACCAGGGGCAATAATATCCTAGACCTAGTCATTACCAACATTAGTGACCAGTGTTCCACACCTGAAGTCAACTCCTCGTTAGTCAGATCAGACCATAAGTTAATCACCATAGATATCCACATCCCGTCCCCAACCCCATTAAGGAAACCACTGTAAAAAAATTCTCCAAAACAAACTTCATTCTTCTTAAGACAGAAATGGCAAACTTCATGACACCCATGCAGATGGACAATGCAGTTACAACTGCCAAATTTTATACAAATGCACTCTACATGCACTTACACAAGTGCATGGATCATGCTATCCCTAACAGAACCAAGAAGCTATCCTCCAAAAAAAGGAAGCCAATCTGGTGGGCTTTTGCTATAAACAAACTCTACAACGGAAGGAAGAAACTGTTTCAAAAGAGAGTAAAATCCCACGAGTGGAAGAGCTTCTTAGTCAACCTCAGCAAGAAGCTGAGATCCCTCATAAAATCCTCCAAAGCTAGCTGTGAAAACAAGATTGCCACTGACTCTAAGGACACCCACAAAGCATTCTATAGCTATGTCAAGAATCTCAGAGGCAACACCCAGATCTGCTCTGAGTTGCAGCACAATGGCACAAAAATTATGGAACCAACTGATATCGCCAACATCCTGGCTGATAGGTTCAGTGCCAGCTTCACTCCCTCACCCCCCAAAGGGCCCATATCCATACCAGAAGAATGCAGTGCCCCTGCAGTCACAACTGAGCAGGTAAAAACTGCACTCTCCAAAGCCAAGAACACGGCATCCATGGGACTGGACAACATCCCAGGCTGCGTTCTACACAAACTTCAGAATGAACTGCCCCCCCACCCCCACCTAAGCACCATGTTCAATCACAGCCTCACGTCAGGCTTTGTACCCACTGAATGGCACACAGTAACAGTTATACCACTCCACAAAGGGGGAGCCACCACGGATCCCAGGAACTATCACCCTATTAGCCTGATGAGTCTGGTCTGCAAAGCCATGGAATGTATCATCATGGAACTCATAAACAAAGACATCAGTAACCTCCAGAATCTGGACCCCACCCAGTTCTGTTTTTTAAAGGGCAGATCATGCCTCCTGAACCTGATCAACTTCTTTGAAACAGTCACCAAAGCCATAGACGAGGGTAAAGCAGTTCAGACAGCCTATCTTGACCTCACCAAGGCTTTCAGCACCATCCCCCATTCTGGAATCATAGATAAACTCACTAAACTGGATATAAAGCCATACGTCACAAGATGGGTTGCAAATTGGCTCACCGACAGAACCCACACTGTTAAAGTCGCAGACTCCAAATCTGTCTTCAAACCTGTGACAAGTGGAGTACCACAGGATTCAGTCATGGGTCCTCTCTTGTTTGGTATCTATTTCTCTGAAGTACAGGCTAACACAGAGGAACTCTGGCTGATGAAGTTTGCAGATGACTGCAAACTAGGTGCCATAGCTGAGTCCCCAAATGGCGTGGACATACTTCAGAAGGGCATCACTGAGACTGATGCCTGGTGCCAGAGCCATGGCCTCAAGCTCAATGTCAAAAAGTGCATTGTCATCCCCTTTGATAAGAACTCGGTACCCATGAACTACCACATAGGTGGCAGTCCACTTAATGCTGAAGGTGTGATAAGAGACCTTGGGACTCAGGTAGTCCCTTGATCACATCGCCACAGTAGTCAGGAAATCCTTCTATGTGGCACACCTCATCACGAAAGGGTTCTCATCCAGGAAAAAAGAGGTCATTGTTCCCCTCTACTCAACTCTCATTAGACCCATTATTGAGTACAACTCCCCTTTTGGAATGTACCTCACAAGACATCTGCAACATCTGGAAAGGCCACAAAAATACCTCAGAAAGAGGATTACAAGACTCAAACAGATACCCTACGCTGATCATCTCAAAAAACTCCAGCTTTACTCCATAGCATATTGCCTACTCCAAGGTGATCTCTGCCTGACATACAAAGCTATGTCAAACCCAGAGCTGTTGGACATGCTACGCCTAAAGAAATCCCAATCCCACCAAGCTACATGCTCCAGGGACCTAAACCTTTTCACCACAATAAAGAGAACATGCTTAAGGGATAGATTCCTGTCCCAGAGACTTCCTATACTCTGGAACAAGCTACCTATCTATATCAAGCAGAGTTCCTCACTAGCACTCTTCAAGACAAATCTTGATGAGTAGATGGGAAATAGGAAATTCATCCTGGGTATTCATTCTGTGGCTCTGCTCAACAGGGGCACAGAAAAATAACCTTCTTGGGTGGTGAAAGCCAGGGAACCTTGTTGGCTAGGTTTACACAGGCCCTTGGGCCGATAGCCTAGTACCTACTTATGAACCTATGAACTTATATGTTTTCCTTGATAATGCAAGTATTATTTTATTAATTGCTTGATCAGATACTTGGTCAAATACTACACAGTTTGAGTTTTTGTTGTTAATTTAATATTTGCCTTTATTTTAGCATCCTTTATCTTTACTTAGTCTAATGAAGATGCTTAGATACTCCACAAGATGTATTTTGCTATCTCTTCAATGCTGATTTGACCATTTTGTGTTAAGAATGACATTCCGTTTAAGCTATAATTTAAAATACTTACACTGTTCTAACTATGCCTTCATATGGCATTTACTTTGTACATGTGATCTGCTTATCAACAATCAAATGTAATTGAACTTGCAAACTATGTGCCCAGTTTTGTAAAAAAAATGCCTTGCCTGTATTACATAAATTCATAAAGATATAGATAAGCATGTGTTACATTATTCAAGCATTATGTTTTCGGCAAGTCCTGAGATAAATCATAGTTGCTACTGAATGGTCATACTGGAAGCCACAGATCATAACCCTATGCTACTGTACAGGCTTAAGCTTTTCTACATACTATACCTTTGCATTGTGCATATGAAAAACAGCAAAACATAATTATGCATATTCCATAAGGAAAGGCATCGTGGGAAATTGTAACGAATCCCAGGGAAAAAATTTGGTCTGGCTCAGCTTTTAGCAGTGTTACATGGTACTAAAGAGTAGCTTAATCTGGTCTGCAAAGAACAGACAGCAAACAATATACAGGTTTCATGTTTTTTGGTATCACCAATGTACCAGAGCTAAATCCTGAACCAGGATTTGTTAAGTGGATATGCCACTTGGAATACCAACATTAACTACTTGCCCAGCTGTTATAAAGTCTTGCATAGAAACTGCTGTTATTTTAAGAAAGAAATGATTCCACTTACACATTGCTCTATTTCTAGACAATGCTTTCCAAAATTTTGAAGTGCTATAAGCCCGCAGTCTCACTTAGCTGTAAGTTCTGGTCAGACAACTGATCCTACTGCCATGAAGGCTTTGTCTCCTATACAGGCATGAGGTCTAGGTAGAGACTGGTTGACAGTCCCATGTCGTCAAGAATTTGACCTGTAGTGGTTTCCTTTTAAAAGGATGACTACTGCAGGGCAAACTTTCAAGTGCTGAAGTTTGTAGATAACTTGAAGACAAATTGGTCTGATTGTTCTATTATGGGAAGTTTGTTTATCTTCCTTTTATAAGAAGGCAGGTGAGTTCACAGCTTGTTCCAAGCATCATAAACCAACAGATTTTATTAGCTAAGGCTTGTAGGATTTGTTATGTTGATGGCTGATGTAGGTGGGAGTAGAAATCTCTGTTCTAACTGTGGAACAGGTGCAATAACTCTTCTGACTCCATAACAACATTGTCTGCAAGTTGTTTATGTAATTCTTAAATACTAAAGCAGGGTCTCCATAGAGTTCTATGTATAGGAATGAAATGTCAGTTTTGTCAAAAATGTAATGTGATTGGTAAAGAGTGTGTGTGTACTGTCGAGCATACTGTTGGTTGAACTGTTTATTCATCAAAAGGAGGAAGATGGTTTGGGACAGGTAAGTAGAGTTTGTTTTGTTAATGCCAAAATTCAGATATACTGAAAGTTTTGAATTAGGGTTTAGAAGTGTATGTACAATTGTTTGCAGGTTAGGGTTACAGTAAGGGCTAGGTAAAGGGAAAGATAAAGTGATGTGCATACGTGTTGCTACATCTGGTGTGTGTCTATATTTTGTAATTATAGGTTATGGAAATGTTTTTTCCAAGGTAAGGTTCTGGGTTAGGGTTAGGGTTAACAGGCATTAGTAAGGTGGTGTGGGGGGATGTGGAGTGGTTCTAATATGCATGTTTGCCATACTCCACAAGTTGTTCTGAAAGCTGAGCATATGACCTTATGAGATTTTGTTGTGTGGTGTAAGCTGTTTTAAATAGTTTTAAGTAGTTATAAAATAAGATAAATGTGCTCTCGATTCACCATTCTGATTTGAGAGTAAGACTAAAGTTCACGAGGTTCACAGCATGAAATGCTGTTATCAGGATGAAAAATATGCATCCTTTTGGTAGTTTGCTGTCTAAATTTATATTATAGTAGTAAGAAGCCAGAGAGTTGCTGATGCTCCGATGCTGACCTAAATCTCTTCTGTCCATTAGCTAGGATGCTGCATTCTATATCTGTCAATCTAATTTTGTTAACTACTGTGTAACAAGCTTTTGTAGAAATGTGACAAGTAAGGGTAGTGCAGACACTATACCTGCAGTGTGCTGGAAGAACAGAAGAAGTAGACTTTGACAGCAGAACGTCTATAGTCTGCTTTTGTGCTGTGCGCAACAGAAGTACAACTGACACAGAGATGAGATGGGCTGGTGGAGACGACAAGCAGTCTGCTGCTATTTTCAGGTATCCTGAGTCTAGACTGTTTTAACTCAACTCATGCTCTGCTAAATTTAATGGTAGCTAATAGATTTGGTTTCTTGTAGCAGTTTTGGAATAAAATGATGGTCTACATGGGTAAATATGACTTGAAATAGTGTATGATTTTGGCTAAACTACCTGCTTGCATAGCATTGGTAGTAAGTGGACATCTGCCATGTTTACATAATTTTAAATAAAATGAGGACATGCATTAGTCACTTGCTCTTGGATTTGAGAAGATTGCCAGTTGAGATTCTTACTGTATTGGTTGCAGGAGGACATCTGGCACATTCTTTTACTCCATATAGATCAAATATCAAAGTGATATCTACATGGACTTTAACAGCCTAGCTTTGTGCAATTCTATCAGCAAACAAGATAGCTGATTCTATAAATGTTTAGGCTGCCCAGAGTGCTTAATCTGATGGCTTTTCACATAACGTGTCTCACAACACCTCAATGAGCTTTTTTTTAACAGAGTTCTTTTAGTCATTGCTAGATTTGCACTGCTTGCAGCAAGACCATTTTGAGTCATACAGTTTCAGGTGTTAACTCATTCCAGGGAGGGGATCCTTCTTGAAACCATGCAGTGAATTATTAGGGTAGATACAGTTTGTGCAAGGAACCAGTTAGGTGTGGATAGATTTATTTTGAAATGTCAGACAGGTTATGAGATGTTAGACCTCACAGCAACATTAATGAGGTAGAGTCATTCTTCTGAATGGTCATGGTAAAGTAATAAGAATTTAATAACTGAATGAGGGTGATTGCAGAGTGAGTGAGCGAGTAAACTCTGTGACCATTATTACTAATTTCTAGGTCTAGGGAGGTATTGTTTTCAGCTAAATAGATGTGCCTAGTAGATAGAGAGGCTGGATGAAACAGGCTGTAGTTTTTTAACCATTACCTGGAAAGTAGGTTTACATTAAACCTCATAAGTTGGAAAACTGTTTTATTATCTAGAATACATAGAAAAAAATGTCAGTAATAAAGTTTTCAGAGAGTTCCGGATTTGAGGAGGAAGGTGTGCAGACAAGATAAATATCTATTTTGTTATACTGATTTGGTGGCATGATATTTAGTAACCTGTTCGGGCTATAGTCTCTGAGGTTAGATGAGGCAGTGAGCAACTTTAAAATAATACAGTTCATGTATAAAATCAGCCCATCATCTACTCATTTGCAACAAATGTCAGCTTCAGTATGATTATAGGCTTTGATTATGTAAAGTGGAAAGTGATGTTTTCTTTTTCAAAAATCATTATGTGGCACATTAGATGTCAGGTTTTGCACTTGCCAAGGAAGGCTAAAAGTTCTTTGAGTTTATTGGATACACTGTTTGTGCTTATTAATACAAATATTATACTAAACATACTTAGAGATGGCCACAGCATTAAAGCTTTTGTGTGTATGTTATGTGTATAAATTTATAGCCTACAAAAATTCTAGGTTTGATTCTATATCTTCATCAGTGAAAAATAACAGCAGTAAAGTATAGACTGAACATTATTAGTTTCTGTCTCCTCATGGCTACACTTTATTTACTGGCTGGCATTATGTTTTTGTTTGTTTTGTGATGTACTGTGTGCATAAAGATGACTACAAAAATGTATCCTGGCTGCACATGCATGCATGTTCACACACATACACATACACACACAGACACACACCCACACACACACACACACCCACACACACACACACACACACACACACACACACACACACACACACTCACACAGAACAAGCTGGAACCTTTCCATTTCAAACTTGTACCACATTGTTCACATTGACCAAAATGGAGAAGCCCAACAGAAATCAACAATTTTTACAGCTGAAGTAACTGAATAAATAAATACATTCTGCTGCTTGCTGAGTCATGGCATACATTGCAATCAGCAGAAGAGGCACAACCCCAAAATTCTCAAATATATATGTAAAAAAGACAACACTTAGTGTACAATAAAGAAAAACTGACACAAAAATAAATAAATAACCAGTCAGCTACTAACATTCCAGTTCCTTCACCACCCCATAGAAGATGTTACACAGTTGCCTTTAATGCACAAACTGTTTCCTACTTGTCCTGCATTACTATATCCATTGTGTATCCTGTACAAAACGTTACCCCACATAAAATGAATGTATCATGTATTTCCAAGTACTGCAATAAATTTACATAATTATTTGATTCAAGAACTATTGTCTTTATACAACAAATTAACAATACATGTATACATTCTAAATCACTGTATTACATGTAAATCCCTCAGGACCTTATCCTTATATGAGAAATGCCACTATCTTACTCATACCTTTCAACTGTCCAGAATTTTTTAGAATGTCTACTTTTTGCCTCACATTTTTGGTCCATTCCTCATAAAATACGTGTTTTTTCTGGCAAATCACATAGGACCACAATCACTAAATGATGACAGATATTTCTGTTTCAGACTCCACTTCCTTTAGAAAATACATGCTAATGCAAAACATGTTATTCTAGAAATTTTCTACATGGATAAAAGCAATATTTAAAATCTGTCCCTGATTTTGGCTTTGAGCTCCTATTAGTTTTGTTTTTGTTCAGAATTTTTGAGCAAAGAAGTTGAGAGGAATAATCTCACTGAAAAGAAACAATAAAATCTCTACATTACAAAATACTATGAAATATAATATGATAAAAAAATGTCTCCTTGACAAGACATTGAGCTTTCTATAATCAAGTCAAAAATAGTGATCACAAATGAGTAAAATTCTGGAATTCTGAACAACGTTATGAAACAGAAAATACAGAAAAAGTACTTTTGCGGGGGTGCAAATCCTGCTGCTCATCTCAATGTGGGGATTTGAACCCTCGTACCTGTACTTCCTATGTATGCCAACTGTGAGCCTGCATCATTATCAGGAGAGAGGAACTCTGAGGTCCACTAGCAAGTCAGTCTCCTGGGGAAAAGTCTGGCAGTTGCCCACTAGTGATTGAACATATAAGTGTCAAACATAAGTGGTTTACTCCCTGACAAAATAGTAAAAATGATAATACAGCCTGGCCTCGTGGTGCAGAGGGATGGAACCCTGACTGCATTCTATATGGATGGTGTCTGACTAGTGACCTCAGTACTGGAGGAGATAAACGGGGAGGGAGAGGAGTAAAGGCATATGGCCCCATTGCCTCTCCTAGGGGACGGGAAGGGCAGTGAACACTCCAGGAGAACATGGACAAGTATATTTTCTCTTGTGGAGACCAAAAAAAAAACAGTTCTTGTGCTTGAGGGGAGGACATAGGGCTGCTTGCTGGCAATGTCCCTTAAATAAGTGAGGGATAACCAGTGTTGACAGCCCATTGCACATTCTCCCCTGGTTCTGCAAGCTGACAGAGTGCTTATTGAGACAGTAGGAATAAAAGAAGAAAACCATTGAACCACCACTGATGACCGTATTAAGATGGCCCCTTCTGGTCCACCCCCATCTCAGTGATGGGAAACAAAAGGGGTGTTTAGGCAGTAGGCTGTTGATGATCCATAGGCAGTAGAGACAAAAAGTGCTAAAAAAAGTGACAACACAGGTTTAACAGGATCAACCCATGTATCTTACAATTAAAACAAAGAACAAAATATACTACAGGAATTATTTTACTATAGATATAATTATAAAAAAAAATAAAATAAAACAGAAAACAAATACCGTATAATACAATCCTACAACCTAGACAAGCTATAGCAAAAAACAAATACATTAGAACAACTTACAAAAGTTATAAAGGCTCCACCATACTTAAGTGCAACCTACACTGAGATCAGGTCACACCAGGTTTAGAAGTCTGGTCACTTGGTCGTTCTCGTAACTATACAATGCCAGACATTTGTAAATCCTGACATATTTACCACATAAGAAAAGGATATAAATATAAACAGTGTTGTTTGAAACTTATTTACACTAATGCAGCTGTATTTCTGTATTGCTCTCTTAAATACAGAGCGCGTCTGTCAACAAAGGAAACAGGCTGGGGCAGGACAGCGGAA
This sequence comes from Protopterus annectens, assembly GCF_019279795.1. Lineage (NCBI taxonomy): Eukaryota > Metazoa > Chordata > Ceratodontiformes > Protopteridae > Protopterus > Protopterus annectens. The sequence goes on from NC_056739.1 coordinate 1,190,331,526, forward strand.
CACTGAAGAGAAAAAGATGAAAGCAGATGCTATTCCAGCCAAGGATGAATGGGGCAGAAGAATGAGAGTGTTTAAGTATATTGTGGGTAATCAAGCAGTGAGCCCAATACAATAGGAAGCAATATTAGGCAGAACGTGTAAAGGAAGGCAGGTGTGGTCATTTGGAGGGCCTGAGATGTGAATTAATGTACTCCTAATGAAGCCTTTCCACAACGCCAGTATGCTATGTTCACACACAGTAAGGGAAGCCCATTTTACTATAATGGAGCAGACATAGCCACTATAACCTCTAGATTCAAATATGGTGGAACAGGTCAAAGGAGCCTTATTTAGAATTTAATCCATTAACGTTACAATGGAAGGCAGTTACTCTTCTAACCGAATGAATAGATCAACTTCATAATATCTGCATCAAAACATATATTTTTTGAAAATCACAAATTCAGATGACTGAAAGAAGCCAGATGTTTGAAACAAAAAACAGCTCTGTTTGTGCACAAATTGTTGAAAAATGTACCAAAATACAGCAATGTATGTAACTTTCCTTGGTACTTATTACTGAATATGAAGTGGCCATCCAAACACACATACACACAGCCCATACAAGGCACAATACTCACACATCCCTGCCATATCTGGGAGTCTGACTTGGCAGCTAAGGTATCCTGGCATTATATTGATATGGACAGCATGAAGATGTGACAGGAATACAGAAGAGTCCACTAACTAGCACACTAATTACTACAGAAGCATGCATTAATGTACAAATATTGCATATTAATCAGTCATCAGGATCATGCTTTTTTTTTCAAAGTGGCACAGCCAGATCTGCATAAAGGGAGAAAATACCCTAATATTCTAACATTATATTTTTTACCAGTTACTTTACAGTATTAATGGCAGATAACAAATTATGCATAAGGATATACAAATTAATTTCCTATACTCCGTGTGTGAAACAATCAGATTACTTTATTGTTTATCAATGGAAAACTGAAACTCCGCACACTGCACCCATATAGCAACCCTACAACTACGGACTGCTGTGTGAACACACAGTTCAGTAAATAGTCTCCAACAAAACATCCTCCCTGTTCTTGAAGTAACAAAACCAGAAACCTCAGTATATACTAATTAACAATGTAAAGTGCAATATACTCTTCTTCTCAAAGAAACTCTGCAAACCAAGTCAGTTTTAGTTTTCTTTCCTGTAAAATAAAAATACTATTAGTAATCAGCCAAAATGGTCAGAGTGCTAAAAGCTGTAGGAGGAGAGAAATATTAGCATATATCATAACATATGCGATCTTCAAGATAAGAAGCTATCTTTATACAGTTGATAGAATGGCCTATGTGTACAATTGTTGCACTTTGGTGTATGTGTGTGTTTCTGTGTATGTCTGTGTACATCCCTTTGTGGGAAGTTGATACTGAGAGACTTTTATTGTCACTTGGCTCTGTGTTGGTGTTTTCAAAGTTATTATTGTCAAAAACAATGGATTCAAAAATGGCATCCTCTCTTTGCCCTAATCTTTCGTCTGTTATTTTATAAAATATTTCTTGTTTGATTTTTAAGCTTTTTTTACCATATGTAATCATATAGGTTCATAGTTGTTTCCTAGGCTAATGATCACAAGGGCCTTTTTAAGCCTAGCCATAATGTAGAGTGTTTCTTAAAATTATGTGAAAAGGATTTTTATACACTCTATCAGAGTAAGACCAACAAATCCTTATTTTATAATCTCACATTTGATGAGTCTCAATCTTTGAACAAATTAAGGTGTTCGACATTCTTGATCATTAAACTGGCAGACAAGGGAGGAGGCGTTGTAGTTTTGAACACTTCAGACTACGTATCAAATATGCTGACACTCCTCTCTGACAACAATACCTATAGGGAAATAACATTAACTGAAGTTAACAAAATTATTACAAACGTTAAAAATGAGCTCTATGATTTTCTCATGTGTAGACAAAAAGGTATTGAATTCTATGAATATTTGTGCATAGATTTTCCAGTTATTCCCATCATAAAAGGTTTGCCCAAAATTCATAAAAACACTTTTCCTATTCCTTTGAGACCGATAGTAGCAGGTGAGAGATGGGCCACCTCCACCATTTCTAGTTACATAGAATCTACACTAAGACCATTAGTGGATAAAATACCTACCATCCTTAAAGATACTTACCAGTTACTAGAGAGTTTGAATGAAATAGATCTGAATGTGAATGACAAGAACTACCTGCTTATAACTTTAGATGTTAAAAATCTTTTAACATCGATTCCGAATGAATATGGCGTTCAAGCCATAAGGGAACTACTAGTAAGTGAGTCAGATTACACCATCGATAAACAGTTATTAATATGTCAACTACTCAAATTAGTTTTGTTTAACAATGTGTTTACCTTCAGAGACAAGTGTTATTTACAACAATGGGGGGTTGCCATGGGCACCCTCTGTGCTAACACCTACGCAAACAGCGTTTTTTTCTTGGGAGAAGAACTATTTTTTTAATAATGATGGGTTCAACAAGATCAGACTCTACAAGAGATTTGTAGACGATATTCTCATCATTTGGGAGGGGAATAAAACAGACTTTGAATATTTTTTGACATATTTAAACTCCACTACCACTTTTCTAGATTTCACGATGGAAGCATCCACTACTGTTATAGATTTTTTGGATGTTTCCTTAACAATTTCCGAATCAGGAATAATTATTCCATCATTATATAGAAAACCAAGCTGGAAGAACACCCTTCTAAGCTATGACAGTATGCACCCCAGACACATATTCCCAGGAATAGTTAAAAGCCAGTTTGTGAGACTCTCCAGAATTTGTAAAGAACCTATTACCCTTGAGATTGAAGCAGACCGTATGGAAAACTTGTTTACTGAAAGGGGCTATAATAGCAAGTTAGTTAGACATACTAGACTCACAACACTAAACAAGTCAGAACCTGCTGACAATAGTGATAAAGTTAGCAAGGAAGTTTGTTTAGTAAGATCTAAGGTTTGTTATAGATCAATGAAATTGCCATTCACCATTAAATATACCAGAGATATAACATCACTTAGAAGGGTTATTCTCAATAACTGGAAAGTATTAACCATGGATTCCACCACAAAAATAATTGTAGGGGAAGCTCCTAGATTTATGTTTAAGAATAGTGACAACTTAAAGCAGATTCTATGTAATGATCACTTTCGGACTCCCACTTCTACACCTTCTTTGAGGCATCAATTAGGCACCTATCCATGTGGCCATTGCAGTAGATGTTCATTCATCACTACAAAGCAGGATTACACACATCCCACCCTGGGTTTGGTGTTCTCCCCCAGGCTTCACGCCACATGTGATTCACAACATCTCGTTTACTTAGCAACCTGCCTAAAATGCAATGCGTTCTATATAGGTCATACAACTAGGAAATTAAAAGACAGAATCTACAATCACATTTAAGATATTAGGAAAAGAGTAGAGACAAATGCTCTTGCTAAACACATAATGGATTATGGAGATCACACCTTTTGTTTTAGAGTTCTGCAAAAAGTAGAAATAAGTCAGAGGGGTGGTGATAGCATGAATTGTCTAGCGAGTATAGAGCTCAGTTGGATACTGAGATTAAATGGCCATACAGCACCTGGTCTCAACAGTTTCATTACTTTGAAACCCATTTTAGAAAATAGGAGACCTTAACATCCCCTATGGTAAGATACTAATTAGTTTTTTGAATAAATTAGTGAGCCTCCTATTGACACAAGGACATTTTCTAATATCATATATAGTACTTATTTGTGACCAGTTTCAGATAATAGTAGTCTTTAGCATCCTTTATGTCAAGGTATTTGTTAGTTTCTACATGGACCAATTAGTGAGCTTCATTTTAATGCAATGGCTAGCTTTTATTTTTAAGCATTGTATTCATTAGTCACAAATTAGACCATTATTAAACAAGGATAATAGATTCAAGTTTTTTACATATACACATTGTTGACTTTATTTCAGATATTTATTTTAGGTTGTTCCTGATTTTATAACAGAGTTGTCCTTTCCTGGGTGACTATTAGTATACACTTTTTATATATTGGCCATGTTTTTTGTTTTTTGTTATTCGACTTCAACGTTATATACAAACAAATTATTACACATATACTTTAGGCATTTCATATCAGCAGATTTTTTGTTTTTTTGTGTTTTTTTTGTTTTGTTTTTTTTTTTTTGTTTTGTTTTTCAGTCGTACAGTCATTCACCCACAACTCTTGTGGTGAGCACCTTCAGTAGAAAGACATACAGCGTTATTTATCTATATGATTTTTTAGTAAGGTGTCATCACAACTAATGTCTTGTCTTATTTTTAGAAATGATGACCTGAGTATGCTATTTACAACTTGAGTATGACGGTCGCTGATTGTTTATATTCTTTGTATATTTTTTTGTGATTTTATTTCTAGATTCATCTACTTTAGAGTGGTTAGCTTAGAGCCTTTAAACGCTGTAAATACTATAACTTCACGTACTGATTAGTATGGTGTTTTTTAGATCCACGCTGAACTTTGTTTGCATTAGCCGTACTACATGATGTGCAGTCTTATTTTAAAGCGTATTTTGAAGCGTTTTTTCTTTTTATGCATGAATGATCAGTATGGCTCTTTTAGATCTATATTGAATAACGTCTGCATTAGTAGTGATATACGATGTGCAGTCTTGTTTTAAAGCATCTTTTCTCCTATGAATGAACGAATATTTGTCTGCATTTTTGCTCACAATTATATGATACACGGTCTGATGTTAATGGTTGGGTTTACACTCAGTGAAAGTTCTTTATTTTGGCAGAATAACACTTTTTATGAAAGAACTTCTTATATGTTTTTATACTAGAGTAGTGAAGTTTTGAGTTAACTGGTACACTAATTGTTACTAATTGAATAACAGCTATTCCAATTGCTTAAACTTCCCGCCATTGATAGTATTTAAACTGAATGTTTTTTATGGTTATTTATCTGATGAAGCGTAGAGGTATCTATGCGAAAGCGCTCATCTTGTTCTAACATCAATAAAAGATGTTTTTTCACGAACTATCCAGGAGTTTACAGTCTATTTGTATCGTGGTGAGACAACCTGTTTTTGTTTTTACACTCCATATATCATAACATATGCGATCTTCAAGATAAGAAGCTATCTTTATACAGTTGATAGAATGGCCTATGTGTACAATTGTTGCACTTTGGTGTATGTGTGTGTTTCTGTGTATGTCTGTGTACATCCCTTTGTGGGAAGTTGATACTGAGAGACTTTTATTGTCACTTGGCTCTGTGTTGGTGTTTTCAAAGTTATTATTGTCAAAAACAATGGATTCAAAAATGGCATCCTCTCTTTGCCCTAATCTTTTGTCTGTTATTTTATAAAATATTTCTTGTTTGATTTTTAAGCTTTTTTTACCATATGTAATCATATAGGTTCATAGTTGTTTCCTAGGCTAATGATCACAAGGGCCTTTTTAAGCCTAGCCATGCATCATAAAGCTTTGATAAGTTCTGGTACCCTTGATAAGTGTAAACAAGGACTTGGGAGATGAAACATTTACAAGCAGGGTCCTGGGATATGAACCATTTACAGGTTGCTTGTGTCCATTAGAGACATAGGTGAAGGACCAGGGATGAATTTCATGTTCCCCATCCAATTGTCCAAGTTGCACTTGAAATGGGTTAGGGAGGAACAATGCTTCACATAGATGAGGAGTATCTTCCAGAGATAGGATAGTCTCTGCGATACATACCTGCCTCTCTAGCAGGTCCTATTTATATTACAGACAAGGTTTAAGTCTTTAGAATGGGTAATTGTGGTCCTGACTGTTTTGTGGATATGCAGGAGTTCCATCAGAGTGGGGTCTGACAATGCCCTGTATGCCAGGCATAGATCTCCCCTTAGCCTGTAAGAGACAGAATACAGGGATAGGGCCTTGACGCATTCTGCATAAGACATTTTTCGTATGCGATATATTTTTTAGTGAGTAACCTCTGTGGAAGTTCCACTTGTTGGATATGACTGGCTAGGTACATACCAAAGGGGAATTGTCCTCAATGATAGGTCTGACGAATGACATATTTAATGGAACAATGACTTCCTTGGACCTAGATGCCATACCTCTGTTTATAAGTTGCACAACATAGAATGATTTTCTCACTACTATAGACACATGATGGTCAAAGGATACTGTCTGTTTGTGTCCATAAGTCCCTGACTACTCGATCAACTCTAAGGGGTGTGTTGTCAATATGATACTTACCAGGGGTGGATGACTTCCCATAGGATACTATTATGCATTCCTTGGCATTTAGTTTTAGTCCATGGCTCTGACACCACTTATTTGTCTGTGTCAGCCCTTTCTGGAGAACATTTGTGTCAATGTGAGATTCAATGACAGCTCCTAATTTGCAATCATCTGCAAATTTATTCAGAGAGACCATTGACATTAGGCTTGACTTCGGAGAATTAAATGCCAAAAGGAAGCAGTCCAAGGACTGATCCCTGAGGGACTCCACTTGTGACTGGCCTATTTGTAGAGGTGGACTCCCCAATTCTAACTTCCTGGGTCCTGTCTGTGAGTCAGTTGACTATCCACTGGATGACATATGGGTTTGGATCTAACCTCCTGAGTTTGTCAACAATGCCCGGGTGGAGTATTGTGTCAAATGCCTTGGCCAGGTCAAGGTAGACAGCCATTTTGCCCTCATCCATTGCTTTGGTGACCTTCTCGAAAAAGTCCACCAGGTTGAGTAGGTATGATCTGCCTTTGATGAAACCAAACTGGGTTGGGTCCAGTGCCTGGAGGTTTACTATATCTTTATTGACCAGTTCCATGATAATTCTTTCCATGGCTTTGGATATGAGACTTGTGAGACGTATGGGTCTGTAGTTTCCAGGGTCTGTACATGGTCCACCTTTGTGCAGATGGATGACTGTTACTGTTCTCCATTCATGAGGCACAAAGCCTGTTTGGAGGCTACCTTTAAATAGAAATTCCAGAGGGCCTGATAGATCATGTTTCATGCTATTTAAAAGGCATCCTGGGATATTGTCTGGGTCCACTGAAGCAGTGTTCTTGGCTTTAGAGGGAGCATTAAGGACCTTTTCCCTAGTGATAGTAAGGGGAGTTATATTTGATGGTATTTCCTGAGGGAAGGTTGAGGAGAAGAGAGGGGTAAATTCGGAGGTGATATAGGGTTGGCACCTTTTCAAATGCCCAAAGTGGGACATATTTTGTAGAAATTTTGCAACAGAAAACATACCCACAGCCAGTGAAAAGGAGAGAACTTCCCTTTTTTGCCAAAAATAAAAGCGTATTTTGTAGCATTTGAGTTGCTTATGTTATTACATATAATATTTATGTGTTCCAGATACAAAATAACTGTTTTATGCAGCTATTAAAGAAAACTTAAGAAGTATATTTTGTCTTAAAATCTCAGGACATTTGCCATTTTTTAAGTTTTTTTCTCAGGACACAACTGCCTAAAGTGGGACTGTCTCTCGCAAAGAGAGACGAGTGGTAACCCTAAGGTGATACTGTCAGCCAGTAGGTTTGCTATATCATCTGGCTCAGTATAGGTGGCTCCATTTACAATGAGCTCTGCACACAATTGTGTATTGCCTTTGAGGTTGTGGACATAGCTAAAGAATGCCTTGTGGTTGTCCTTGGCCTGGGAGGCCAAATATACCTCAAATCTGGCTTTGATAGACTTTATCTGTCCTCTGAGTTGTTCGTTTAGTTTGATGAGAGTGCTTTTATCCTGCTGGGTGCTACAGCCTATTGATTTTGTGATTCCACCAGGGTGACATGTTTTTTAGGTTAGTTCTGTACTTCTTCCTGTTGGGTACAGCTGCCACTATGCAGCTATTAACATACTTGTATAAGGTTTCTGTGAACAGTTCTGCATAGGCAGCAGTGTTCTTAGGGTTTATGGGGGCTTGATATTTTGCCAGGTTATCACTTAATAGCAGGAAGTTAGCCTTAGAGTATTTCCTGAATATTCCAGGGTGGGCAGCTGGGGGTTCAGGTTTTATTTTTACTTCAAAGGAGACCATGCTGTGGTCTGACCTTACCAGGAAAGACATTACACTAGGGTGTGTGCAGCACTCTCCCATACTAGTAAAGACCAGATCCAGTACAGTTGCCCCCCCTGGTTGGTGTATTGACAATCTGGTCCAGGGAGTTTGTGTTAACAAAATCCAGGAATCTCTGTGCCTGTACATTTGGTGTCATATAGGATTCCCAGTTAATAGAGGGGTAATTAAAATGAATATGGTATTGGGTTGGATGGTTAGTGTTTCTAATAAGTTTAAATACATGGTTTCCTGGGTCATAGAGGGGGGCCTATAGCTTGCAAGGAAGTGGTATTGGATTTTGCCTATGGTGATTTGAATATGGAGTAGCTCAAGTGCATTGCCCTGTTTGACCAGCTTTGAGGTATATTTATCTTTGACGTAAAGTGAGACACCTCCACGTTTAGTCCCTGTCTCTGTAGTAGCTGATCAAAATGTGTAGAAAGCATTATAACCTTACACTGTTGGTATGCTCTCCGGTGCTTTAAACTATATCTCAGTAACTGCACAGATGTCAGCATTCTGTAGGGTGGAGAGAGCTTCTTGGGAGTGGAGTCTTTTAGGCTCCTTGCATTCACTGGGAGGAGTTGTGCTTCATTCTCTAACTCTGTAGACTAGTGTTTTTGAAACACAACTGATTATCATACAATGGCACACAGACCGCTGCTCTGATTACATGAGATGGATGGGCATTAGCTTCTCTGGCAGCTCTGTGTTATGAGTACTTTTTGATTCAGAGGTGCCTACCATGTCCATGAGTGACCATCTGCTTCATTATTCAGAGGTTCTACTTGGGGCATCAGTTAAAGTCCCGTAACATTTTTGTTAAGCTCTGATAACCCAATAAACAGAGTAAATCTGTAACTCTGAGATCTAACTGGACGGATGTCTTTATGTTCTTCAGATGGAGTACATGTGTTGGGTTGCAGCATCTGGGTAGTTTCCAGTTTGCCTTGTTTTTCCACAATTTCTGAATGAATACACACCCTAGTGACAAGGTGCAAAGAAAACATCATAACTTTCCTTACTTTCCTCCCTGCTCTGTAACCCTATCCTGAGACTCTCTTTCCAGTTCTTCTTTCTCATATTCTGGTCTTGCAGTGGCCATGCTCTCACCTTCCATTTCACCATATTTAGGGCTGAAATGTCATCAGTGAGCTACATAACTAGATAGATTCACAGTGTGCACACATTTTGTATAATTTCTAACTGGATTGCTTTAGCATCATTAATACTGTTACTGAAGTTATCCAGTATATGTATTTTGCTATTTTACTGTTATATCTTATATTTAAATATCCATTTCAATACATTTGAAGTAATGCTGGTTCTCTAAAGATTGCTTGATTTCATACCATACCTACTAATGATTTGTCATTTGAACTCTCACTTTGAAACTATGGGTGCTATTCATAGACATTTCTCAGATGCATAAAAGCTATCCACACTGTCCGTGCATTTTCATAGCAAAGGTGCAATTCACAGATGCCATTTAAGCTAGTGCATAACGGCTGTTTATAAGCTTAAGCAAATGCAGCCATAACGAGATACAGATGAGATGGTGTAAGCAGAAAATTATCAAAGCACACATTATTGTCATGAAGTACATGTACTGCATTCATCCATAACAGTTAAATATATTTTGTTTAATGAAGATTTGTGTGGACGGAAGTTAAATCTTCCTTTCAGTTACGTTTTTATGTGTGAACAGCTGTGCCTGAAGAAAGTCCACAGGTTACTTAAAACTGCAACTTAAGCATGCAGAACATAAGAGCTGAAAGTAAAATATACAATGAAAGTGTATGGTAAGATTCCAGACAACACCCCTCTCCCAAACAGACAAGCTGTGTACAAGTACAAAAGTGTAATCGTTTGAAAGTAGATGCAGCACTACAACTTCAACTTGCATTAAAGGAAATATTAGCACAGTATGACAGTCTGTTTTTATAATCCAGATATGAATAAATGTTTAAAGAACTAAACAGATATACTAAGCAAGTGCAACAACTGCAATACCTTGTAGAACAGTACTAGTAGCCATGTCAGCAATATTAAGGAAGAAACGCCAGAGATACAGCTAAACAGCCATGCATTCTCTTTGGAGCTGAAGAGGAGATAGACTATATAACTTCAGTTAATAACACAGGAGAATTGACAGACTAAGGGTGTTGATAAGTATAAATTAAAGCCTTAAAATTTAAAAAAAGAAATGTCAAGTAATGAATGCTATTTCCTGTCTTTAACGGATTTCATTGCTATATATATAACTACAAGAGTATATATACACAAAGATAATAGAAGGACTAATGTGCTTTCAGTACAGTATTGCAACCAAATCCATATCAATCAGAACTTTCAAATGTATTAGTATTTCTTATGTTAAACCAGCATGTCTCATTAGTATCAGTACCTACAAATGTGAAAACCGCCAAGACTTGATAACAATACACTTGTTATTCTCATGCATGCAGAGCATTTCCCAGTATTTTGTTTTAGTTCAATACAGAGTTAATAAAATAAAATCCACTGATAATAATAAAGATTGGAATAATGTGTTAACATGTTGTGTGAATTTATTCTCTTTGTCTATTCTTTGTCTTTTCGCCCTTTTTTTTGTATTTTCTTATTTTAATTATGCATTCCTTTGGCTTCTTTATTTTATTTCACTTCAACATCTGTTTATTTTTCTACAGGTCTAGAATCCATAGGAGCAGCCCAACCATGTGCCTCTTTGGATGGGAGCATTTACTTTCTGAGCATCCATGGACATCCTCACAGGGTTAAGCTGTAGTACTGGTCCTGTAAGTACTCTGTCATGTGGCAGCCTGGCAAGCCTCATTGAATGTGGGTTTCGGACTTGGTTGAGGACATGATGGACCAGGTAGTGGACAGACACCTTCAGGCAGTTCAGGAATCTCTTCAGCGGGTAGAAGACTCACTGTCCTAGTCTATGCCTGCCAACGTTTCACCACAGACCCCTCCTCCCTCAACAACAGGGTCTTCCATTTTAACACCATCAGGCAGTGAAAACGTTCGAGGTCTTGTGGACTGGGACTGTTGTTGAGATTAATTCCTCTTCACTCCCATCCTTTCCTTATCCTGTCTCCTACACTCTCTTACCTAGTTCCCACTCACACTACCCTTTTATATAAAAAAATGAAAAAATAAGGGGTGTATCTCCCAAGAACAACATAGTACTCCTCGTCTCCCACCTTCTCTAGCATAACACTCTTGATGCTTTCCTTCTGTGCTCCCATCTTTATGTCTTTCCATTTTCCGCCTTTTTATCTCCCCCTTTCCATTCTTAAAAGCAATGAACAAGGTGTCCATATAAGGATACCTTTACCATATAAGGACACCTTTATATAAAACATATTAAACCCCTATACTTTTTAAAAATATTAATAATAAAAGCTGCACTTATTGACTTGACATAGCCACATTCTTCCTCAATGTCTGACTGTCTAAGAAATCATATGAAGCCTAAGGTTTTGACATCATCCTTCACACATCCTTAGGGATTAACTTCAGGTACTTTCTGTTTTTGTCGTAAGTGGGTGTGATTCTTAAAACACCTTTGCACTTACTTAGTGCAAATAACCTGCACTGACTGTGTTTGCATGTAGCTGTAGTGGTGCTCTTCATAGATAACCACTATGCAGCTGCAACAGCCGGGACTATGAATGCCACCCTAAACTTTCATGACTTTTAACCATTATTGTTAGTCGGCTTAATGGTCTGGTGTAGCTAACATGCAATTATAGTTACTCAATTTCTATTTATAACTATTGTCTTCAGATGATCTGTATTTTAGTATTTACATTTTTTAACTCAATTTCTCTTAACTGTTTTCCTCATGGCTTTGTAAAGCACATTGGATAAAATCATTATCATACTGTTAGAGTGAAGGACTGATTGAGAGGGTGGCCACGGTGGTACAGTGGTTAGCATTGCTGCCTCACAGCAAGAGGTTCTCCGGTTCGATCCTCGGCTGGGGTGCCTTCTGTGCGGAGTCTGCATGTCCTCCCTGTGGTCGCGTGGGTTTCCTCTGGGTGCTCCGGTTTCCTCCCACATCCCAAAGACATGCTGCAGGTGGATTGGACACTCTAAATTGGCCCTAGGTGAGTGTGTGAGTGTGCCTTCTGTGGAAGGTTGGGCGCCGGGCTGGCAACTCGACACCGTAAAACTCCACTGCCATTCAATGTGCGGACAAGGTGATCCGCTGTGGCGACCCCTAACCAGTAAAAAGCCGAAAGAAGAAGAAGAAGAGTGAAGGACTGATTGAAATGTTTCACAAGGGAACAGTGTTTTCTGAGGGTGTATTTCACATCTGAGATAGCAACTATGCAGCCTTTAATGCATTTCATAGATTGCTGGGTTTAATAAAGAAGTTTGTGTGTTCGTGTCAAGATGTTTACAAACGTCTCCCTTATGAAAGTCATATCCTTCTTTTCTCATGTCAGCACAGAACTTCATCTTATGTTCTAATTCATAAACTTTAACTTTGATATAGTTCCCATTGGTGTAGTTTTTGAAAATTCTCTGAAGCACAAGGAATCTTGCTGCTGAAATTGTACTTAAAGACTCTTGACCTTGAATATTAGGCTTACTGGAGACTTTCCAGTGCTAGGATGGGTGTATCTCCTATATCCTCATAGCAAAGATTTGATATTGTCACTGAATTCTGTTCATTCTGACAATCCTGATAGTTTTACTGGTGTCAGCCATGAACCTGTGTATTATGCCATTCACCTATGACCACAGTTAAGTAATCTTCCTGCGTGGCATCTCAGTATTTTGACAGAACAGTATAAAATGTGTATTGTTGAACAGTGGAGTTTTGCCTTTACTTTGGTACTGCTAGTATTCCATACAATGGAAAAATATTATCCTGTATAGGGATAACGGTATTTGTTAATATGTCGGTTATTTGGCCTATAGTGAATAATCTAGAATGTTATTCCATTGTGATCAAAATAGTCAGAACTTTTTCTGGGGCTATTCAAATCAAGGCTGGCTTCTCCATTTTGTGGGTAATCTTGGTATCGTAGTGGTATTTTGTTACTCATGTCAGTGCTGGCTTGACATGCGTACACATTTAGAGAGCCGTTTCTGTTATGTGCTGTATCTCAGGGAGCCGTATTTCTCCCTTATAATTTATTTGGTTTTAACTCTGTCCAGATGTGATTCATCAGCCATTTTTTTCTTCTTCTTCTTTTTTGCCGTGAACTGGGGAAGATTAGTCATGTACCCGAGGGAAAGTACCCACCACACAATTAATTTAGTTTGGCAGGTTTTAAATTCATTTTTTAAATATTAGCATAATGATAATATTTGCCTGACTTTTAGCATTTACCAGCTTTCACAATTTTTTCACTCAGTACAGATTCATGCCTTTTCCTGTTTCAGTCAGTCTTAATGCTCTGTGGCATATGACAATAAGAAATTGATATACTTTTAGCTAGTCTGTCAAAATGGGTAAATCATGAAGTGAGTACCTACAAATGCACTACTCTACAATGTTGCCCTTGCCTTTCTTGTGTGGCATCTTCAACTTGTAGACCATTAAACTCATGGCCTATTTCTATACATGGGGCTCTTTTGGATCAGGTTGTTGAAAAGGTTGTTACAGGTACTTGTGATCTATCAACAAAATAAAATCTTTTCCAAACAGATACATCTGAAAGTGAAGAAGGGTTCATGTGCCCACACAATCATTTAGGATTCTTTTTCTGTCTGGAAATATATCCTGTCAACTTTGTTAATAGATCCATTGGTATAAGTATATCATCCTGTGTGTCCATTCTGTTTTTAACTCAGTACGATACCTTAACCAAAAGTGCTCGCATTTCTCTCTAAAAGTATCTCATCAACAGGGTAAAAACAGGCTCCCACAATATATCAACTAAGGCTCTTTTTCAGTTTATCTAGAAATAGTTGTCTCTTCATGTTGTCCATTCAACGTCACATTCTTTTTTTAAAAATATTCTCAGTGCAACAGTCAAAAACTTGCAAATTTTCATGTACTATGCACTGTAGTTTGCCATGCCAAGCAAATTTCTGACATAAAACTGGCTCAGCCATATAATTCTTTAACCTTGTCGGGTACCCTTTGCATGTCATTGTCATGGGTTCATAGGTTAGATTGTTAAGCCTGTGACCCAGTGATCTTCAAAAAGCTTGCTTACCTCATCTTCATATTGAGTTTGCTACTTCTCATACACATATTAAGATTATATTTGAAGGAAGTAAATGACTGACTTCTTGTAATTTCAAGTGAAAGCGTATACCAACATCAAATCAGGTGCCGTGGAGTGTTTATTTACTGTTTTTGCATTTCCTGATTTGGAGTTAGTTATCCCAATGGTATTCACCAGGCACAAACTTTCAAACAGATATACATTAAGTAATGTTTTATTGGCCAGACATAAGTCACCTCCTAGTAACCTATAAGATACATAATATGACAGCAGTTCCGGAAGCCTTTGAGGTGTTCAGGCTTCCCATTCCTATCATCTTTCTAGTTAATAACTGTTGTATCTTTTCAAGTTCTATCAGGTGGCTTGTTCAAAAGCTACCAAATGTGGCACAATGTTCAATAATGGATCAGATCAGTGATGTGTAAAGTGACATAATGATCTCCCAGCAGTTACTAGACAAGCCCTTAAGAATTATATGGGGGCTACAAAATGTGTTTATCTGAGTTCGATAGAGACACACAAGTCAAGTTTAAATTGCTGCTTACTATTGTCCATAGGTCTTGAAATAATACTGTTGTTTTTTTATGAACTGAACATTTTGTAACCATAATTTTTACCCTTTTTGCCAAGTCTCACGATACTACATTTACTAACCATAAGTATTATGACATTACAACTGTAACATCTGTGCATCTTTGTAGACAATCTTGCAGAACTTTAGCATCTTTTCTTTTCTGAAGCAAATATGTTACCAAGGTTGCTGCACTCAGCAGCACATTTAGTTATCCATAGCCTAATTCCCATTTTATATCTGAGAAGAACAGTCGAAAACTAAACGACTATACTTCAGACTCCTGTGGGACACTGCTAGTGGTAAACTCTTTCTGAAGTGACAGCTATCACAAGTTTGGCTTGTTGTGTCCTGTTGTTTAACCTGTGTGCTGCCCACTGAATTATGTATGAATTGCAATTTAATACTACTAATTTGTCAAATTTTCCCTTATGTGGGACAGTGTCGATACTTTAGCATTGTCAAGATAAACAATATGGACTATGTCAGCCATTCATTAAGTGCTGCTGTTACCACTTCAAAGAATTTTACTGAGATTTAAAAGGCAAGATCTCTTTTTACCAAACCTATATGGTTCAGTATTGAACAGAACAACCCATGTGTAATAAGCCTCCATTATGACTCTGCATGATTTCATATAGAACAGTAGTGAGGCTAATAGGTCTCCACTGTGAAGAGGTACCACTATAGCCTTTTGCCATAAGTCAAATATCAACCCAACATTATAACATTTTATGCAATATAACTGGCAGGAGTACAGTCAGGATTCCCATCATTTTTTGTAAGAAACCCCAGGTATCTTTTCTGGTCCCGTGGAACCTGTGTTTTCATTTGTGAGAGTAGTTATCTTCTCTGTAGTTAGTTATGACGTACAGGCTAAACACCAATGATTTTTAAATTCTACCCACAGCTTTACTGTTACAATCTTTAACTAAAAAAATCTATAATGTATGGAGTAGCTGCTAGACTGAAGCAAATTATATAAATCTCTGCCTTTATACAACCTATCCAGCTGCATACTGCAGAACATTTTTAAATATTTGGGAGTATTTCCCTGAAAGCCCACATTAGTTATCTATAAAACAAATTGGCATGCACCACCAATGCTGCTGGAAATTTTCACAGGATCATAGCTAAGTACTAGGGTAGCTGCCCTTGAGTGCCATTTTAAGCCTAGCCAATTTCCTTTTTTGTGCTCAAATTAACCTACCCCAGATGGTTAGAGATTGGCCTTACCCATCCCATCATTGATAGTTATATATTACCACTGATTGAATAACTGGGATCATACCATAGATAATTTTAGGGGACACATGCATGAGATAAAACATTTAGGAGTAGGAAAGTTTGGGCAAGGGAGAGTCTGGAGAATTGAGTGAGATATTTTCTATGTCTGTATAGGAGCCCGAGTTTTTGATGAGTCTTTTTTATGCATTGGTGAGTATGGAGATCAAACTTTAGCTGGTCGTTGATAGTGATACTGAGGAGTTTGGTGTGAGGTTCAGTGGAGATGGTAGTGTTGTTCAGTTAGGAGTCAGAGAAGGTAGTCTTGTGATGTTGGAGGGTAGTTGGGAGAAATCGGAGAAGTTTAATCTTCTTAGGATTCTATACTAGCTGGTTAGAATTAAGCCATCTTTCCACTGAGTTAAGGGACTATTGGGTGAGGGTATGAAGGTGAGCTATGTTATCAGAACAGGAAATGATTGTGGAATCATCTGCATACTGAATAATGGTAGAGAGTTGGCATGAGGAGTAAAGGTCATTAATAAAGATATTGAAAAGTAGGGGTCCAAGGATGGAGCCTTGAGGAACCCCAGTTTGGACAGGAAGGAATGGAGAGAAACTAGAGTGCCATTTAACAGCTTGGAATCTGTTAGAGAGGTAGCTAGAGAATGAAGAGAGTGAAGACTTAGAGAGGTGTAACCAGGCTAGTTTGGAAAGTAGTAGTTTGTGGGAAAGAGTGTAGAATGCTTTGAATAGATTGAGAAATAAGCAGGAAACTAGCTTATCATTATCACAGGAGAGTGCAATGGTATTTATGAAGGCTATAAGAGCAGTGGAAATACTGTGTTTTGGATGGAAGCCATGCTGAGAGAGGGTAAGAAAATTTTCTTGGAGGAGGTAATTAAGCAGCTGTTTGTGGATACATTTTTCCAACATTTTAGACAGGGGTGCTGCAATGGCAATCGGTCTGAAATTAGAGGGGTCAGTTGCATTACCACCTTTATGAAAGAGTATGACATAGAATTTTTTCCAGATATTAAGCACAGTGTTTTCCTGAATGGATCAATTAAGTAGTATGGAGATGGGAAAAGCAATAGAATTAGCAGCTATTTTTAGGAATTGAGGAGGTAAGTTATCCACCGATGGAGAACACGTTTTAAGTTTAGATAGAAGGGATTTTATATAGGTTTTGGAGACAGGCTTGAGTGAAAAGATGGTAGAGTGGGTAGAATTTGGGGTGTAGGGTCACTAATGTTGTTTTTTTCTGGTCAGGGTGTGGATGAAGTCAATAAAGTTATTGAGGAAAGTAGCAGTGTCTATGGGAGAGCTATTAGGATAGGGGTTGGGGAGATGGGCACCAGGGATGTATTAGTTTGTTAACAGATTGCCAGAATTTGTGGGGGTTGGAGTGTGGATTTTCAAGTGGTTTATGGAAAAGTTTTGTTTATCAAGGCTAACCTGTTTTTGGCTATGTTTCGGAGCTCTCTGTAGGTTTGAATATCAGTGTAGGATTTGGATTGCTTCCATTTTTTTTCCATGCTCTATCTCTCTTATTCATGATTGTTCTGGTGGCTTATCTTAGCCAGGGGGCAAAGTGAGTTTTGATCCTTAGTTTCTTAATGAGGACCAAGGAGTTAAGTGTTTCTAGAAAGATGTTGTTAAAAGATAGGACAGCTTCCTCTAGTGGGAGATTGTAGGGGGAGGACCAGTAGATTGAGGAGAGCTCATGGTTGAAAGTAGCTGGGTTAAAGCTGGAGAGTTTTCAACAGTCTTTGTAAAGCTGAGGTTTAAAGAGCTGGGGGGAATGTCTAATAATTGAAGTCAGATGGTGGGCACTAAGGGCATCAGGCAGGGTAGAGGGGTTATGATAAAGATTGGGGTTGGAGGTGAGGACCCAGTCGAGAGCGTGGCCTGAGTTGGTGTATTTATTGAAATGTGATGGGTTAGAGATTAGCTGGGAGACTCCAAAGAGGTTAATGGAAGTGTTTGGAGAGTCAGTATGAAGAGCATTCTAATCAATATTAACATCACCCATGATGATGGTTTCATGAGAGATGCTTTGAGAGATCCAAGAGAGAAAGTGTTCCAGGATATGAATGTTATTGCCTGGGGGATGTAGATGGAGACTATAGCAAGCTTCTTATGTGGATTTATATGACAATTAGCAATGAGAATTTCAGCTGGGTGAAAGTCTGAGGTGGTAATTGAGAGAGGGGAAAGGGTGAGATGATTAGAGTTTAGAATAGCAACACCTCCACCTTTTTATTTTTTTTTTGGGGGGGTGATTATGCCGGAGGATGTTAAAGCTTATTGGAAGTATTTTGGCGTTGGATATGTGACACTTAAGCCAGGTTTTAGAGAGGCATATAATATCAGGGGCATGTATGGACATCCAGGCATGGAAGAGAGAGACTTTGTTTAAGACAGTTTGGATATTCATAGATAGCACTGAGTGTTGTGGTAGGTGTGGATGTGAGTGGTCGGGAAGAAGAATTGAGTATAGGGTTTTGGAGGTGTGAGGGGTAAGTAAGGACAGAGGAGTTCCTAAATCCCAAACAACTGGTTCAACTCTTAGAGTCATATTGTTAATGTGGTAGATCTCTGGGAGAGATGACTTCCCAAAGGATACAATAACACATTTTTGGCATTTAGTTTCAGTCCATGATTTTGGCACCAGTTTATGTAGGAAAATCTTCCTGCAGGATGGCTAATTCATTTTGTGATTCAGTGACTGCTCCTAGCTTGCAGTCATCTGTAAACTTAGTCAACCAGAGCCCTTTGGTATTGGCATTTACCTAACAAAAGTAAATGCCAAACAGGAGAAGTCCCAGCACAGAACCCTGAGGAATGACACTGGTCACTGCTCTCTTTGTGGAGGTAACTTCCTCTATTTTGATTTCCTCTGACCTATCTGTGAGCCAGATGGCAATCCAGTGGGTGACATAGGGGTTTATTACCAGTTTATTTAGCTTTTCTACTATGCTAAGTTGGTAATTGTTTGAAAAGCTTTGGCCTGGTTAAGGTATGCAGTGTACATTTTTGCCTTGATCCATTACTTTGGTGACCTTTTAAAAAAAAAACACCTGCATGAACTGCCCTTGATGAAACCAAACTGAGACAGGCCCAGTGTTTGTAGTTTCCCTATGCCCTGATTGGGGTCTATATTAAATCATCGAACACTTAGAAAAGTGAACGATGATTTATTGACCCCATGTAAGCGAAAGCTTACAAACTCGAACGCTTAGAACAAAAAAATCGCTGTTCCAAAAAAAATTAAAAAAAATAAAAAACACTTAAAACATAACATGTGTTATATAGTATAATATGTGCCCCACACACACCCCCTACTTAAATATACCAACGCAGAGATTGCACTACAGTGACAAAAATGGCAAAGTTAAGGATGCGGCCAATCGATTTCTTTCCCAGGGAAAGAATTTGCTTATATGCCACTTCGTCATTTTGCCTTTTCTTCTTTTCAAGTTAGACCACAACGCATTCGAAAGAATGCATCTTCAGTCATCTAATAGGAACCTCCCCTGATTGATTAGTTCCATGATAATTCTTTCTATCTCTTCACATATGAGGATGATCAGACTTATGTGTCTGTAATTGCCTGGGTCAGTGGAAGGTCTTCCCCTTATGCAGGGGAATGACTATAGCTGTTCTCCATTTGCTTGGTACAAAACCTGTATGGAGGCTGAGACTGAACAGTATTATTAAGGGTGCACCTAGATTGTGCTTTGTGCTATTTAAAATGCATTCAAGCATATTGTCAGGACCCATCGATGTAGTATTTTTAGCTTTTGATAGTACTTTTAGGACTTAATCCTGTGTGATAGCTGGAGGCAAGTCAGTTTCAGATATATCTTGCAGGTCAGATGGAGAGGAGAAATGGGTAAAGTTAGAGCTAAATTTATTTAGCAATAGGTTTGCTGTATTTTCAGCTTCTGAGTAGGTAACGTCCTTTACAATCAGCTCATTGCATTGCTGCATTGTATTTTTCAGATTACGAGCATAACTAAACACTGCTTTGTGATTATCTTTGGCTTGGGGGGGCTATGTTAGCCTTAAACTAGCCTTTGTGAATTTTATTAAGCTCCTGAGTTGTTTGTTAATTTCAGTGACAAGGGCTCTAACATTCTGGGAATTACTCTTCTTATTTTGGGTAAAAAATTATTTTTCTTTTATTATAAAGCTTGTTGATATTATGGCCCCACCATGTGGGTTTGCCCTGCACTAGCTCTTGTGGGGTATGGCTGCATCTATGAAGCAGTTGAAATGCTGATACAGTGTGGTGGTAGATGTTTCTGCATATTCAATGGAGTTAATTGGGTTTGGTGGGAATGTGAAGATTGCCAATCTATTATTAAAAAGTAGGTTTTTTTGTCTTAAAGAAATTTCTTTGGAGGAAAGGATTTCTGGTTTCAATTTTATTTTGAAGGAGACTGCTTTATGTTCAGACCTAACAAGTGATGGCACAAGATGCTCTCATGTTGGTAAAGACAAGATCCAAGATGTTATTCTCCTTAGTGAGGGCATTTATACTGACAAAGTCCTGGAATCTCTGTGCTTGCACACTACTGGTGATGTAGGTTTCCCAATTTATAGTTGGATAGTTTAGATCACCTACGAAAATGGTATGGGGTTTAAAACTAAGTGATTCTAGTTCCTGTAGATATGCATTGTGGCTTTCTTGGGTCATAGAGGGAGTTCTATAGCTAACTAATATATGGTGCAGGACCTTTCTGATGGTTATTGAGACATGAAGAAGCTCTAGTGCATCATGCTGCATTACCAGCCTGGATGTGAGTCACATCTGGATGTAGATTGGGACAACTTTACTTTTTTACCCCTCCTGCACAGTAGCAAGTCTAAATGTGTGGAAGAAATTATAGCCCTGCACGACCAGAGTGCTCTCCGCCATTTTAAACAACATCTCAGTTACTGTAAAGATGCATCATCCTCTAGTGTGAGAAGGGTTTACATGGATTAGTTCATGTTCCTGGTTAAAAAAAACAAGGAATAAAAATATCTAATTGATAAGACTGCTATGGTCAATGCATATGTTTACAGTGAGGTCAGAATCATGGCTTTTTTATATTTGTAATAGGCATACTTTTCTGGGGAAATAGTTCCTGGACTGAGTCTGAAAGAAGTCCATGAAGATCAGTACTCTACCCTACAAGACATTCTGGGCTACACACTCAGATGACTTCCTCAAGTCCAAAAGGACATGTAGCTCCAATGGCTCCTTCAATATTTGTGTGACAATTAAGAGTTGATGCATTGTGCCATAGGCAAGATGGAAACCACATTGATCCCTCTAAACTAGAGGCTCATCTACAGAAAAATGTTTTCTTTCCAGGATCCATTTGTATGATACCTCTACCCATGATATGATACCAGAGGACTCAATACTCCATGTAGTTTAGGCAAATAATAGTATAATAAGCAAAATTCTAACAAAAGATGAAGACAAAGTCCATATTTATTTATTTATTTTATTTATTTATTTTACATTTGTTACATCTACCAAGTCTAAATGTGTGGAAGAAATTATAGCCCTGCACGACCAGATATTCACATCTACCATCATCTCTCATGCTTCTGAGCACAAGTTATTTGTTAAAGTAAATGAAAAAAATATATAATATCTATTAAGAACAGCTTTTCATCCTTGGAGTCATGAAATCTGACAAAGGCAGCATTTAAAAATCTAGGCATTGTCATGTACAAAGGACTATATTTCCAGTGCCTATTGATAAGTTGTAAATGTGTATGTCAAATTATAAAATCTTGGTTTGAATTTTTCAGATGTATAAACTTTGGATGCCCAGAAAATATGTATATGCAAGAGTTTTATTAGACCTAGACATAAATAAGCTAGCACCTTGTAATTTCAAACTAAAACAGAAATAAACCAAGAAATTAAAGAAAAATCCAGAGAGCTCTAACTAGAAGACTGGGATTGTATGCAAAGACTAGAGGAACTTGATTTTTCTACTTAGAGTAATAAGAGACAAAATCATTAGTGTTTGCAAGGCATTGGCTGATGACTTTCTTTCTTTCTTTAGGCTTAGGACTGAATTGTAAAAGAACTTGGCATTCATTAAGTATGACAAGGCGAACAGAAAAGCCCTAACCTGGTTCTCTGATTATATTGCTGAAATGTGAAACTCCCTGCCACACCACATTAAAGTCTCGAAGCAAGTAATCCTGCTATTGGCTTATACACACACACACACACACACACACACACACACACACACACACACACACACACACACACATTTTCACACGTGTACAACATGCAAACATACAGGGAGAAAGACACACACATCCACGTGTGCACCACAGAAACACAGACAAGTTCACATATGTGCAGCAGACACATAAGCATATACACGCATATACACATTCATGTGTGCAGCACACAAACACACACACGCACCTTCACACATATGCACACCTGCTCAGCATCTCTCATTAGCTATGGCATACCAGCTAGAGGTTTCTGCTACTGTTGGTTGATGTGCTGCTGTGTAGAGGCAGGTCATGGGTTATGGTACATAATATTTATTGTTTTGAACTCCCACTTTATCTATGCTGTCACTTCCCTTATCAATACTAGTGCTACAAATAGCATTCCTGCTCTTCCAACTCAGTGCAAAAATCCTAATCCTTTCTCTACTCTACCCATCCTTATTTCTAAAATAAAGTCTTATCTCCCAAAGTTACATCCCACAACACTTGCATCAGACAACTTACCCCAGCATTCCTCAGACTAGCAGCTAATGCTATAGCCTATGCAATATCCATTCTGATTAGCTGATCCATTCAAGAAGCATCTGTTCCCCACATTTGGAAGCAATCCTTTATCATTCCATTACATAAAGAGGGCTCTGCCAATGACCTGAACAACTTTAGATCCATAGCTATCCGACCCCCACTCTCTAAAATTTTAGAAGGGTCTCAAGTAGGAAGTAGTCCCAACTACTTCATTACTTCCTATCTAATAAACTGGTCTCATCAGCACAATATGGTTTCCACCCATATCAATGCACAAACACTGCTCTCCTATCTTTCATGAACACCATACACCACAATAGAAACAATAACAATATGGTATTAAGAAAATCAGTCATTGGTGCTACAACTAATAGTAACCAAAACAACAAAACAGCACTCAATCACACGTAAGGCTTGAAATGGTAACAAATGGAGCTGAAAAAGTAAAAACTGTATAAATTAACAGCCAGATATTGCAAATACAAAAACATATAAAAACATACACAAATGAGTTAAGCGTTTTTGTTCCAGACACAACAGAAACTTCATCAGAACCTGATTAATTAGTTGTAACCTCCTTATATAAAAACTGTTGCTTCAATGACCATCCCACTTAAAGATATATATATATATATATATATATATATATATATATATATATATATATATATATATATACATACATTTAATCAACATGCAAAATTAACAAGAATGTTCCATTTTTTTCCTTTCAACAAAGATTAAATAACTGTAAAAAATAATTGTTGAAAATGTTGTTAATAAATAAAACAACAATCATTACAAATATTTCCAAGCCATTTTAAATTGTAAAACATCCCATATTGAACCACACACTAAAACATAAATTGGATGTTATGTTCTTCACTAAATGATCTTATAACCTAGCTGCTCTTAATTTGAGAAGGGGGACTAAATGATCTTATAACCTAGCTACTCTTCATTTGAGAAGGGGGACTAAATGATCTTATAACCTAGCTGCTCAATTTGAGAAGGGGGACTAAATGATCTTATAACCTAGCTGCTCTTAATTTGAGAAGGGGGACTAAATGATCTTATAACCTAGCTGCTCTTAATTTGAGAAGGGGGACTAAATGATCTTATAACCTAGCTGCTCTTAATTTGAGAAGGGGGACTAAATGATCTTATAACCTAGCTGCTCACTGCTCTTAATTTGAGAAGGGGGACTAAATGATCTTATAACCTAGCTGCTCTTAATTTGAGAAGGGGGACTAAATGATCTTATAACCTAGCTGCTCTTAATTTGAGAAGGGGGGGTATTGTCATACTGTCGTTTATCCCCGGGGCTGTGGTGGCATCCAATTTGATTTGCCATAAAAGCTCTTTATATTCCAGAGTATTTTCCCACATCCCCAAGTATAGCAAATAAAAAACATTGTATTGCTCACATAACAAATTGTGCTTAAATAATTCATTGTTTTGTTCCCCTTAGCAATATCATACATATGTTCAGAAATCCTTTTTCTAAGCACCCTTTCAGTTTTACCTACATAAAATGAAGGACAGGGGGAACAGAAGGACCTTGGTTTAACTTCATTTGTGTGAAGCGCACATCTGCAATGGCAGATGTGTGAAAAGACGATTGCAAAAGTCTCTGTTGATAAACCACGTATGGGCGAAATCACACCTGACGGAATGCCAGTGTGCATTTGCTCATGTGAATTCGGCTTTTGGAACATGTACCTCTTCCCTGACTGTAGTGTCATCTCGGAATTAGTATATTAAAGTAGCGGGGGTTGGGGGTTGCAGCCCTCCACATGGGGGTGTAGGGGGGGCTGCACCACCGCATAATGGTGTTTAGAGACATCCAGTGATGTCTTCTAAATGTCACAGGGAGTGCAGTGTTGTGATGCAGTTTGAAAATGGTCGAATCTGGGTTTCCAGCAAACCGTTTTCGACATTTGGGCTTGCAAAGGTTCCATAATTTACTATTTACAGTCATGCATATGCATGATCTTGCATTCCATTATCGAACAAATGAAGGTAAACCAAGGAACTCATTGCTAGATAAACAAGCCCCTTAGATCCACAGTTCCCATCCTGCAACATGACATCAATAGTTTTAAAATTTTCAAGTTTAATATGGTCTTTTGCCAGGATGTATTTACAGTGTGAGTAAGCACCACATTTAAATGTACTCCTGTTAACTTCATACATCCATCTATCCATCCTCAACCCCTTTTCCCATTTTGCACATAGGGTCGGGGTGTCACTTCTACAGTGACAATCATCTTGAGTCAAGGTTTATGCTGCCGGGTGGCTAGCCCTGCCACGGTAGTTCATTCACACCACTCACTCATGCAGACACTATCACCTACGGCCAATTTTAATATCATTATTCATTTCTAACATGTGTTTACTATTACTCTCCATTTTGCAAACAAACCTAGATTTCTTCCCCACTAACTCTGTGTTACCTTTGTTATTTAAAACATTTTCCAGTTCTTCTCAATTAATTTTTTGACCCATGTGCTACCTAAATTGTATTGTAAAACCAATGCCCTGCTAAATTACTCTCTTTTTCAATACTGGAACCATCTTCCCCTAAGGCAGTATGATTGCAGATTAAATCCAGTGAACCAACTCCTAAAAGGGGACTAAATTTGTTTTCCTAAGATCACTGATTTCTTTGCTGATGTTATTCACCAGTTTATTGTAATAACCCCTCTCATAAAATGTGTTCAGCTTCCTTTTTTCAACTTCATATGTAGAATCGTCCAAAATAATTCAGGCTAACCTAATAAACTGCCCTTTAATTAGTCCTTTCTTCATCGCAAAGGGATGTGAACTATTAGAATGTAAATAAGATTAATAAAGGTGCATTTTCTATAGATGTTAGAACTAAAACCTCCCTTAGTATTGGAGATATAAATGTCCAAACTATTAATGCCTTCCCTTTGAAATTGATAGGTAAACTTTAAAAACCCAGTAGTTGGCTGAGGTATGAAACAAACTTCTCAATGTTCACTGGTGGACAATTCAATAAGACAAAGCTGTCATCCAAATACCTGTAATAGGCTTTTGCAGAACTTGTATAGTTCAGATGTGAAAACAAATTTTTTTCCCAACTGCACAAAACCAGGATGGCAAACACGGGGGCACAAATTGGCCACATTGCCAGTCACTTAATTTGCCAGTAGCTTTCTCCTTCAAAATACATAAAATTGTTTCTCAAAACTATGTCAACACAGCCCATTATCAAATTTATCTCTATTGCTGTTAAAAAGTCACAACTTAAAAGGGCTTTGTGAAAAACAGTCTTATCCTTTTCTTGGGGGATACAAGAAAACAAATTGACCATGTTTAATTGAGAAGAACTATAAAAATGTTTTTAAATAATAAAGGTATCACACATTCAGGGTAACAAACCTAGGTTTGTTTATAAAACTGGAAGTAATATCAAACACATGTTAGAAATGAATAATAAAATTAAGAGAAAAAAAAGTTAACAGGGGTGCATTTAAATGTGGTGCTAGCTCACAATGTAAATACATCCTGGCAAATGATCATATTAAACCATGAAAATGTAAATAATAGTGATGCTATGTTGCAGGATGGGAACTGTGAATCTAAGGGGCTTGTTTATTTACCAGTTTACACAACTTGACGTAAATCCCTATCTCATCAGGTGGGTGGCCAACTGGCTCACCGACAGGACCCTCAAGGTCAAAATAGGCACCTCCACCTTTGATAGCACACCTGTCCCCAGCGATCCTTTCTGGGACCCCCTACTGTTTGGCATCTATTTCTCAAAGGTTCAGGCAAAGACAAAAGGCATGTGGCTGACCAAGTTTGCGGACTACTGTAAGTTAGGTGCTGTCATTGACTCTCCAAATGATGTTAACATATTGCAAGAGGGTCTCGCAGCAACTAATGACTGGTGCCAAAGTCATGGCCTCAAGCTAAACACAAAAAAATGTATCATCATACCATTTGGGAAAAACACAGCGTGACTGATTACCACATCAACCACAATCCCCTAAGCACAAAACCTATGGCAAGAGACCTGGATACTCAGGTTGATAACAATCTCACATTCGACCATCATGTAGTTGCAGTGGTCAAAAAAGCCTTTTACTTGGTTCATCTCATAAGTAAAGAGATTGCATCCAGAAAAAAGGAGGTTATTACCTCAGTGTATTCCTCCCTCATTAGGCCAAAAATTGAGTATAACGCCCCATTAGGTATGTACCTCTCCAAACATCTGCCTCAATTGGAAAGGCCACAGAAATACCTTACAAAGAGAATCCATGGCCTCCAACACCTGTCCTATGTGAACAGACTCAAATCATTGTCACTCTACTCGATATACAGATTGCTCATTGGTGATCTGTGTCTCACCTCCAAGGCAATTTCGGACCCTGCCCTACTAGAGATGTTCCATATACATAAGTCTAACTCCTCACGTATTACCCACTCAAAAGGCCTGAATCTAACATGCAACATCAACAAAACCTGCTGGAGAGATAGGTTTGTCTCCCAGAGGCTGCCCCATCTCTGGAATAGACTTCCCATACACGTCAAACAGAGTACCTTGCTGACCCTTTTAAGCACAACCTTGATGAGTGGATGGGAAACCACAAATTTGTCCCAGATGTTCCACCTGTGTCCCTCATTGACAGGAGCGACAGGTGTTGACTGAGGTTTCTTTTTGGGGATAAACTCTTGGCTAGGCTTGTAAGGGCCCATTGGCCATTAGCTTTTTAACCTGCTATGATCCTATGATCCTAATTTGTTCCTCCTGTCCTTCATTTTATGTAGGTAAAACTAAAAGGGCACTTAGAGAAAGGATTTCTGAACATATGTACGATTTTGCTAAGGGGAAGAAAAACAATGCCCTATATAAGCAGAGTTTGTTATGCGAGCAGTATGCAAGGTTTTTATTTGGTGTACTTGAAAGAGTTACACCAACCCAAGAGGGGGTGCGTGGGAAAATATTTTGGAAAACAAAAAACTTTTATGGCAAATCAAATTGGATGCCACCACAGCCCCTGGGTTAAACGACAGTATGACAATACTCCCCCTTCTCAAATTAAGAGCAGCTAGGTTATTAGATCATTTAGTCCCCCTTCTCAAATTAAGAGCAGCTAGGCTATAAGATAATTTAGTCCCCCTTCTCAAATTAAGAGCAGCTAGGTTATAAGATCATTTAGTCCCCCTTCTCAAATTAAGAGCAGCTAGGTTATAAGATCATTTAGTCCCCTTCTCAAATTAAGGGCAGCTAGGTTATAAGATCATTTAGTCCCCCTTCTCAAATTAAGAGCAGCTAGGTTATAAGATCATTTAGTCCCCCTTCTCAAATTAAGAGCAGCTAGGTTATAAGATCATTTAGTCCCCTTCTCAAATTAAGAGCAGCTAGGTTATAAGATCATTTAGTCCCCCTTCTCAAATTAAGAGCAGCTAGGTTATAAGATCATTTAGTCCCCCTTCTCAAATTAAGAGCAGCTAGGTTATAAGATCATTTAGTACCCCTTCTCAAATTAAGAGCAGCTAGGTTATAAGATCATTTAGTCCCCCTTCTCAAATCAAGAGCAGCTAGGTTATAAGATCATTTAGTCCCCCTTCTCAAATCAAGAGCAGATAGGTTATAAGATCATTTAGGCCCCCTTCTCAAATCAAGAGCAGCTAGGTTATAAGATCATTTAGTCCCCCTTCTCAAATCAAGAGCAGCTAGGTTATAAGATCATTTAGTCCCCCTTCTCAAATTAAGAGCAGCTAGGTTATAAGATCATTTAGTCCCCCTTCTCAAATTAAGAGCAGCTAGGTTATAAAATCATTTAGTCCCCCTTCTCAAATTAAGAGCAGCTAGGTTATAAGATCATTTAGTGAACAACATAACACCCAATTTATGTTTTAGTGTGTGGTTCAATATGAGATGTTTTACAATTTAAAATGGCTTGTAAATATTTGTAATGATTGTTGTTTTATTTATTAACAACATTTTCAACAATTATATTTTACAATTATTTAATCTTTGATGAAAGAAAAAAACTGAAACATCCTTGTTGATTTTGCATGTTGATTAAATGTAAGTATATATCTTTACTTGGAATGGTCTTTGAAGCAACAGTTTCTATACAAGGAAGTTTCAACTAATTAATTCAGTTTTGATGAAGGTCCTGTTGTGTGTGGAACTAAAGCACTTAACTCATTTGTGCATGCATTTATATGCTTTGGTATTTGGAATGTCTGGCTATTAAATTATACATTTTATCATTTTTACTTTTTCAGCTCATTTTTTACTGTTCCATGCCTTATGAGTGATTAAGTGCTGTTTTGCTGTTTGGGTTAACAGTCTGGTATCATCCATGTTCCTGGATCTTTCAAAGGCATTCAAAACTGTGTCTCATCACAAACTACTCTTTAAACTTGCAGACGTAGGACTCTCTTCTAACTTTCTTGAATGGTTTTGCTCCTACATTTTCAACAGGAGTTGAAGTATAAAATGGTATCTTGACACATCTTCTCTTCTCCCCACATCAGCTGAAGTCCCACTGGATTTCATTCTTAGTCGCTTATTATTCAACCCCTGCATTAACAATCTGCCTCTACAGTCCAGTAGATCAATCCCCAAACCTGAAAGCATGACTTACAGCACTAGAATCTTTGCTTAAAGACTCTAAACTGGTGCTCACTGCCAAGAAAACAAAGCTAATGCTCTTCCTTCCCAAATCCCCGTATACTACAAAATCTAACTTCTCTCTCATCTCAGAAAATGGCACTCCAATAAATGTAGTATCCAAAACTAAATTATTATATATAATGAGTGATGGCAAACTGAAATTTGACATTCTTACCCTGGAAGTGGCCAAGAAAACAGATCAAAAACTGAATATGCTATACTGGGCCAAAACCTTTTTACTGATTACACTAGAAAATATATTGCCTCAGCCTATGTGCTTCCAACTGTCTCATACGCAGCATCTGCTCATATTAACCTACACTCAAGCCAGCCCTCAAAAGTAGAGCAAACATGTAATAAAATTACCAGATTTGCCACCAGCTCATCTGCCCAAACTCACTTCTGGGAGTCAGTTAAACACCTTCTGTGGCTTGAGTTCATCAGTTTAATTCACTTGAAACAAGTGCATAACATCCTCTATTGTTTTCATGCATGTTCTGTGTTTAAGCCATCCATGCCTTAGTATTCTCTGTCTTGGCCCCATAGAGCTTCTGAAAAATTCCTGACCTCCACTGCCCTAGTCAATAATTCACATGGAAAAGCCATGTCCAAATTGTGGAACTCTCTTCCTCTGCTGCTTCAGGAAATTACTAACCACAAACTATTTAAATCTAAATTAAAAACATATCTTCACTCTAACTGGGCATGCTACTGCTCAGCTCTTTCAAGTGAAGCCCCATCTATATCAGTGTTACCAATAACAACCTAGTCCAGCTCTACTTCTCCTGACACTTCCAGTCTGGATAGTCATCCATCAATAACCCCAGGACAGATACCTGTCATTATGTCTTCTTCCTTTCTCAGCATCTCTGCTATCCCTGACCTGTTTGTATTACTGCGCTACTAATTGAGGGTACATCACTTGATACTTAACCCTTTGACACATCAGTTTCTATTGCCTCTCCTTGATAAATACCAGATGGCTTCTAGTACCACGTATGCAAATGATATTAGTATATTTGCATATACCCACCAATTTTCCTCTTCAATAGATCAATATTTTTAACATCAACTAATGCATAAATATCTTTCTACTATAATAGTTGCCTTTATTTCATAAGATTATAATCTAATTAACAAATAACCTGTGTAATTGTAACTGCTTATGTCTTAATGCTTTTTTCATGTATACTACTAAAGATGTATCTAAAATATTTTGTCTAAACCCAGCCAGATATAGCCAATATACAAATTCAAAATAAAAGAAAATAAAATGCATGCATGTATATACTTGTGTACATACATAATTATTTATTTGATTTAAATTTTTTTTTTTTTTACGCTTCACTTACAGTAGTATGAGTCCAGGTCCCAATCGTCCCCATTATAGTATCCTACAAGCAGTAGGCTGGTGGTTTTATTTATTTGTTTATGAATTTATTTATTTTTATTTTTTTATTAAAGATATCTGGTGATTATATGAACTTACTGGACCCTAGAGAAAGGTATGTATGTGCTATTTATGTGCTACTGGGGCTTATACACTACCAACAATAACAACCACCTCAGCTTCACCAAAATAAACCAAAACCAATATAAAAGCACATTCACCATTGACCAACACTTTAATCTCACATTAAGCACTCTTGTTCCACTGGAACTTCATCAGAGCTAATATAAACATCATAGCCTGCTCTGTTTTTATTTAAAGAAACCCTAAAAAAAAATTAGCAGCAAAATTTAATCTGTTAAAATAATACATATAATTTATCAGTCATCCATTATTAAATTAAAATGAAACTAGAAGTTACTAACCCTTAATCATTCAAATTATTTCAAGTAAAATAAATTTTTATTAAAAATGACCTAACATTTAAAACAACACATGGGGAAAAAACAGTTCTAATATAAACAACGACCTTACTGTAGAAACACTGTAAAATACATATAATAAATATTTGCAAATATATCTGATGTAAAAAGCTCACTGTAAATAAATTAATTTATTCAAATAAATGGTAAAAATTAAACTAAATGATGAACTTCCAGTTGAACGAAAGTCCTTAACGTGAGAGTAAAGTGTTGGTGAATAGCAAACTATCAACAATGCTATTTTAGCTTGTTATGATATAGCTACTTTGTAGTTTAAATACAGACTGGCTGGTTACTCTTCAGAGCACCCAGTCTGAATTTAATGTACAGTATTACTATATAGCAAGGAGAAGAATTTGTCTGTCACTGTAGAGCAAACAGAATAATTTGTCGGTCACAAGGCATGCTTACAATTATGTAGACACCATGATGGCACTGGGCACTCTCCTAGGATCTTATTCTTTATGGATATTGTCCATAAAATACTGTTCTTGATAGTCAGCAGCCCTGGATGCATTGATGTGCTTACATTTGTTAAAATATATTAAGGATCTCTACTGTTGTCTGATTGGTCTATTTTTATTGACTGACTGCAGAGGGCTTTCTTAAATCAAGCTTTGGTCTAGAATTCTGAGCAGATTCTCAGCTGCTGCTATAAAGATGATATTTGCTTTTAATTCATGCTGTCTTATAAATGTAGCTGTGATGAATTTGCTGTAGCAATAAAAACGTTTATCAAATTCAGTAATTGTCTATGGCTACCATTTTATTTTGCTTCACTTACTGATATATATGGGGTTCATGAATGATTGTTTATGAATAAAGTTACAAGAAATAACTGTGGAATAGTCA
Organism: Protopterus annectens; assembly: GCF_019279795.1. NCBI lineage: Eukaryota > Metazoa > Chordata > Ceratodontiformes > Protopteridae > Protopterus > Protopterus annectens. The sequence continues at coordinate 1,190,363,804 of NC_056739.1, forward strand.
GCCTCAGACGGCATGAAAACAAACACTAGGCAGTATAAAAATGCAGACCCTGTGATGTGAGGTATATTCTGATCATTAAGAGTTGCAGAAAAAGGCTGCTAACCCAGATGTATGGAAAATAAATGCTTGTTACAGTCACAGATAAGAATAAAATAATCCCAGAGAAGTGAAACACCAGATGTATGTGCTGAGTGGTGGGAGGCAGGGGTGGATAGAAAAATTATTCACTTTGCTCAAAGTGTTAAAACTGTATCACAGCAGAAAATGACCAAACAAACAATAAGCTTTAATCAATGTCAGTGGAATACTGATACTGTAAGAGTAGGCATGCAGAGAAATATGTCAGGATAACATGTAGTTTGACTGATCACAGTCATAAGTCAGACCTCTCAACCTCTTAGAGCAAGAAATCTAGACAAAGCCTAAAATAATGGGAGGACACATGCCCAAAAATAAGGACAGGTTTTAGATATTGTTCTTATTAGAAAGTTGCTAGAATAACAGGTTTTGTGTTAGCTTGCATTTTCTGAAGGATTATATATCTGAATCTCAAGTGTGTTTTATTATTTACTGACTTTAATCCTCTGAGTTGTCAGAAAACCACACATTTTATGAGGAACAGACCAAAAATATAAGGCAAAATCTGGAATTGGAAAATTCTGGACCATTGAGAGGTCTGTCATAAGTAGATATGATGCAAGAATTCCATCAGTAAAATAATAAAATAGGCAAGAAGAGTAGCAGCCATAACATCATATAATACAATGCGTCTGTGGAGAAAATACTACACAGTTTCCAGTATATGCAACTGTTGGGTATGGGATGTGAAGGAGAGTAAGGCATAAGTTAAATGAGGGGAAGGCAGGAAAAGAGAGAGACAGAAAAGACATAAAAATAAAATAACATTAAAAAAACTGTGGGTACCAGGTTCAGGAGATCCGGGCAGCGCTACAGATTTGGGAATATATTTACTTGTAAACCAGGGTCCGCCCATCAAGTGACATGCCATATGTTGACACAGAACCTCAGTGGCCCATCAAACAGTCCCCTTACAGCAAACTTTAGTCTGTGAGTTAAGCAGACCCTGAGATAGGAATTACAGGGAATGTTGGATTACAGAGGGTAATCTAGGAGTCCAGTAGTTTACTTCCCTTTTAACATGTCTTATGACAAAATATATGCTAATAAATAAATATAGTTATATTTTATTACAAAGTAATAGCATTCATTCCTGTTCTCTAATCTGAAACAGTCTTAAGTTCAAGAATCCAGCAAGTGGAGGGAGAGGTGGAGGGGTAGATGGTGGACATATGAGGAACCTCACCAAAATGGTTCAGTTTGGGCCTCGTAATTGCTAAGGCCAGCCCTGCCTATTCTACTGTATATCCAATGCCTTTGGTGATCTTAATGACTCTCTATGTGTCGCTCAGTTTGAAAGCCTTACTTAGTTGAAGCTGAATGATACTTCTTTCAAAAGACAAAGACTACCTCCTTATGTTCATCTCTTGAGAAAGATTTATGCTTACTATGTATGTAGTGATCTGCATACCCTGATCTAGCCAGTGTGATCTTATTTCAGGAATGAATCCTGCAAGCGTAAATATTTAACACTCATTGACCCTTTTGCTTCCATGGAAGTACAAAACAGTTGCACACCTTAACTCCAAGCCACAGAAGGAAAGGTATGCAAGTCAGTGTCAGTCTGAATGAAGGCTTAAACTACAGGTCTGGTTTGGCTATTAATGTATGTACAACTGAGAGCCCAGATGAAGCCAAGACAGGTATCATCAAAGTAAACATGCTGTTCAGTCAAAGTTAAAGGAGTGCCATAAAGGTGCAACTGCAAAATGTTAATAGTGTGATGTAACCTGACCTCTGTGTTTCTTTACACTAGTAGAGTCGAGGGAGATTCTGAGATTGGCTCTAAGTAATAAAAATTCCTGGCTTGATTAATTATATCTTGGGATTACTTCTTGAATTAAATATAAATCATGGTATAGAACAATATTTTGTACTATGTCATAATGTTTTGCCATCAGTTGGAGGTAGTAAGTCATGCCAAAATGCAAAAACAACATAACCTATGATCCAGGCCACAATTAGTACTGAGTTAAATCTGCATAACAAGTTTCTTACTATTCTGTATTTTATTTGCTTCTAGTAACTTGGAATACCAATTCCAAGAAGGTTGTTACACTGAGGCACTAGAAGTGTATAAAATACTGATTATTTTACAGCTTGGCTGTTTGATTTTGTCATCGCTTTTGGATCTATTAGTTGTTGTACAAATTTGGAGTGTGGTGGTATTGTTGCATTCTTACTATTCTGTGTTGAGCTGTTAAGGTATCAGTAACACAAAAGCACAGAAACATTTGCCTTTGCAGATTGTTAGACATCAGTGCTGCTAAGTCATCAGTCTCTAATGTACTTCTCCTTTCAAGTTCTGTAGTTTCATTCCAATTTTCAGTTTAGCTCTAAATCTTTCTAAATAGTATAAGCTGTTATATGATGCCATATACCCCTGCACAGGATGCACATACCTTCAATGGCTGCAATACCACCACTACAACAAGACTCTCTCATCAGTGCATTTTGCTTCAGTATACACAAGCATCTGTAGGCTTGAGCCCAACAGTGATGAAATGTTTTCTTCTGCTATGTTTCATTGTGTATGAATGTTGTATTTAGTTTAGACAGAGTATTTCATTACTGGATGTGTAAGTGTGCTAGGCAACACATAAATTCTTTATGTTTTAAGCACTCTAAACATTTAAAATATTCAGCACTCAAGACCAAGGATGGCCTCAGTTCCATTTACTTTATCACAACTAATGCAGCCCCTCCCATTTTATGGCTAATACCTATTACATGTTACTAATAAACGTGAAAGGAGGATGCAAACACACTAGTAAGCAGAACAAAGCACCCTGAACCCCTGCTAGGTTAGGCAAACTGTTTTAATAAGCCGAACAGATCACAGAATGTACACAAACGCTGAAAGTAATCACCATACGTTTTCGTCCAAAACTTCATCAGATAATGCCAATACATTCAAATAAGCACTTATATACTCTACAACACATTTAAATCAACCAATGAAAATGCTCTAAACACAAATTAAATGAATGAATACTTTAAAGAGCATTAAAACTGTGTGTAAAATGTATGTATTACAGAGTTTTACACACAGTTTTAATGCTCTTTAAAGTATTCATTCATTTAATTTGTGTTTAGAGCATTTTCATTGGTTGATTTAAATGTGTTGTAGAGTATATAAGTGCTTATTTGAATGTATTGGCATTATCTGATGAAGTTTTGGACGAAAACGTATGGTGATTACTTTCAGCGTTTGTGTACATTCTGTGATCTGTTCGGCTTATTAAAACAGTTTGCCTAACCTAGCAGGGGTTCAGGGTGCTTTGTTCTGCTTACTATTACATGTTACTATTACACTGCACATGTGACTGCACAAGAGGAGAAGTCCTTCTACTGGGATGGAGACCAATCTTTATTCTGCACATAAACTTCTGCCATTCCTAACTTGTATCGCACATTCATGTTACTGGATCAGTGTCAGTGACTCTCTAGTTTGGTCTGAATGGTTTGGGTTCAATAGTATTCCAGTCATTCTTTGTGAAGTAAAAACTACTGACTCTGTATCGAATATCCTTATGTTCACTGCTTCACTCATACAGCCACTCTCTAAGTAAGGAGAAATATTTTCTCCTAATTCACAGCAGTTGCTCACTCTTACCCTTTAGATGGTAATATCTTCTTTTAGCACTTTGATCTTTTTTAAAATTTATTGAGAAATGTTTAATTCCCCTGAGCTACTTCTCACTTCCAACCATCTCCCCTCTTACCCTTCCTTGATTCTAGAACACAAACACATTTGTCACAGGCCCTGCCATACTTCATCTCCCCTCTTACCCTTCCTTGATTCTAGAACACAAACACATTTGTCACAGGCCCTGCCATACTTCATCTCCCCTCTTACCCTTCCTTGATTCTAGAACACAAACACATTTGTCACAGGCCCTGCCATACTTCATCTCCCCTCTTACCCTTCCTTGATTCTAGAACACAAACACATTTGTCACAGGCCCTGCCATACTTCATCTCCCCTCTTACCCTTCCTTGATTCTAGAACACAAACACATTTTTATTACAGACCCTGCCATACTTCATCTCCCCCTTTTACCCTTCCTTTATTCTAAAACACAATCACATTTGTCACAGGCCCTGCCATACTTAATCTCCTAACAATTCTTCCTGCAGCACTATTCCACCTGAAATTACATCTGGAATTTTAATCTCTGACATCAGTAAGGCCAGTAACACCAGTTCTATTGGACCAGATATACCTGGGAGCATAATTTGTGCAACCAAAAACAGACCAGTACCCTTTGCTTTAGTCTAATAAAGTACTGAAAGCAGGCTACACTCATGATAACTAGAAACAAGTAAAGCAGTCCTTATCCAAAGGAGAAGCTTTTCCAGACCATAGTAATTATAGACAAATCAGCCTCATAAGCATATTGTACAAGGTGATGGAAAGAATCATTATACAATTTATTCAGGAAGACATGAGAAGTGTACTTCTCCATCCCCTAATTCAGTCTGGTTTTGTTAAAGGAACACTTTGCATGCTTAACTTTACAAATATTTTTGGGATTGACCAATACCCTAGATGAAGGTTTATCTCTCCTCTGTTTACCTTACTCTGGTTAACAAGTTTTGACACTATATCCCATGACAGAATCATACATAAATTCAGGGATCTAAAGGTAAAGCAGCCATAAGTCAGAGCCATACTTGCTTTTATTATTGCATAAAACAGGCAATAACCAGAGGACTTCTGTCCTTACCATTCACTGTCGCCTGTGGAGTCCCTCAGTGCTCTGTTCTGGGGGCAAGCCTTTTTGTTATCCACTTTAAACACTGGCTTAGTTCCTGCATATCTCTAGGCTAATAACACCCATATACTATCTCTTTCCATTAATCTCCTCTACCTACGCCTCTTGCAGCCTAACCTGGCTTCTATTTTTTTCACTTTGATTTGTTCCACAAAAAAAAAAAGTGTGAGTAATTTATATGTTGACTCCATTATGATTTCTGATTTTGTATTTTTACCACTGTATTCTGTCTGCTTTGTGTTTCATCTGTATTATATTTTTACTCTATAAGTATTTTTTTTCTTTGTACTTTTCTCTGTATACCATTGTACTACATTTGTATCTGTACATTTCTGGAGCTTTTATCTCCGGGTCTCCCCTGCAAATGGGCTTACAGCCCAGTCAGACACTACCCAGTAATGAAATGTAAATAAATAAATAAAATAAATACATTTCTCAGATGTCAGAACTCAGAACTCATTCCTGAATGTAACTCACCAGATAAGCAGATAACAGCAAATGTGAAACCGCTGTACTAAACCCCATTGACATCACCTCCCTTCAAATTGCAGTTAACATTCCAGAGAATGGAACTGCAGAAATTTAGCTTCAGTGTCATAAACTTTAGTGTTCTGTCATCTAATAAAAATCCTGTGCTAGCTTTATAAACTATTGAATGGCAACAACTAAGAGTTGACAAAATAGTAAAAGACCTTGGATTCCTTGCAGATAATGATTTTTGTTTGCTACCCATATAGCCGCTACCACCAGTAAAGGATATGGAGTTGCCCACTTGGTTCTCTGTGTTTTCAAGAGCTGTGTCAAGGAGATAAATAAACCCATTCATACTATTCTTGTAGAACCAGCTATGGACTACTTCACCCTCTTCTGTTACCGAATCATGTCAACTGACACAAACGGAGAAGGTACAAAGATTCCTCACAAGGAGAGTTGAAGGAGTTAAAGGCTTGTCTTATAGCCAAAGACTACAACAGCTCTCCTCCCTGTATCTTACTTTTTAAACTAGGCCTATGCCTAACATATGAACATTAATGGACTCTTACATTTATAGAAATCTTTGCTTAGAATACTCCTCCGAGTGACTTGAGCATGAAGGGGAACTTGTCTTCAGTAAATATTAATATCAATAATATCATAAAATGTTGCATCTTCTTATCCTAAATAGAATAAACTTCACCTCTTAGTTAAACTCAGTCTATCAATCCATGCCTTTAAGGAGGAACAGACTCTATAGGAGCTCCTACAAAGCTCCAAAATGGAATTCGGGGCATCAAGCGCTTCAGTGGTCAATAGGCCCTGAGTTTGTTCAGCAAACCTTATGAACCTGTGAACCACCAGATAGGTTTTAGTAGAAGTCAGTCACTTGTTTGTGTCAGAACAGAACCATAGCCAGGTTAGTTAGTACACCAAGCAATTCCCATAGCATTGTTCCTCTAACCCATAGTCTAGAACCATAAAAGGTCTCTGTCACAAGCAGCTTACTAACGTATTCATAGTAGCTATTTGCTATGATAGCAAACAAGGATGCACAGCTAAATAAGTTCATTTAAGTAACCACAGCTGTTTAAATAAATGACATAAATGCATTTGCACCTACTCAGCAACTCATTCTGAGGTACCAATTATGTCTCCCAACAGCTTGCACCCAGGGCAGCTGCCATTTAGTCCCACCCTAGCTTATACACTATGTCAGTATTTGCTGTCAGTCTGACTTGAGCTTTCCTCTATACATGCATGGTCTGTGCTTGAAATGAGCAAAGTGTCTTTAGTAAGCATACATTATACATTATGCTGTCCCTCAAGCCTATTCCCCAAACTCACCTGAGTCAGACAAACATTATTTTCACATCACTACAACTGTAATAAGTATATCTCTAGCCAGAGCCCTGCAATGACAGTATCATATTTTGTGAACAGAAAGTATGAACAGTAGCATTAGTTCTGCAAACTGTATAAATTCTTTGGTGTAATACTCCTACTAGATGTATATATTTCATGTATGTAACTTCTGTATAAGCTGACTTTTCTTTGCTTTCTTTCCTTTTATTACAAACTGCAAAACTGCTGTTTACTTTTGTAAGGAGAGTCAAGAAATGAGTGTTAGGTACAGTCAGATCCTAATCCACTGTTTTTATACATTTATTGTTACTAAGGGCAAAACTGCAGTGGTGCTGCTGCAGTAGCGTTGTCGCATCACAATTAGACGTTGCCCGTTTGATTCTTAGTTAGAGCATCTTCTGCATAGCGACATGCATGAATGGATGTTCCTTCGTTGAAGGTTGTGCATTACGCCCGGCAAGCCTAATGTAAAAAAAAAAATCTACTGCAAATCATTAGCGGACCTAACCGGGAAAAGCCAAAAGACACAACATTGTTACTAAGGGCAAAACTTAACAAATGATAAACAGACTGAATTTTAGATATGACAATTTTCTGGTACAAATGTAGTGAAATAAAATGTGGCCATGACTATAAATGAATCTACATTTTTAAAAGCAGGTTTATAATCTTGAAATCAATATTCTGCTTCAATTAAAGTCTCAGATATATATAATGCTGTAAAGCTTTTATTTGTCTTTTTATGGTGAACATTTCCATACTGCAGAAATATCATTTTATATACTGTAGAAAATTGTGCAAACACATACATACATACAAAAGACAGAAAAGTTCTGAACTATTCAGTCTGCTTTTCAGTTGTTGCCTGTTGGCCTTACCTCGCACATTCTTGTGAAGCTTCTTCGCTGCCAGCTAGTTGCTTCACCCACGTGTTCTTCCAGCTCATCCTCCCTTCCCACTGAGTCTCATGTGGCTAAAGATCACCTCTAGTACAACTCTGCATTTGGCATTCACACATGTTTACACTGTGGGCTGAGCATATGCATGTAACACTCTGCATGACTTTAGGCAAATAAGGGCAAATATTGTGCCAGGTATTTTTTTTTCCCTATGAGTTCCTATTTCAACTGATCCTTAAGTCCATTTCTGTTTCCCTAGGTGGATACTGATCTGCAGGGTATCAGGTCATGTGACTGAAACCATATTTACTGAAGCAGCAGCGGCTGATCACATTATTTTTGTATAGTACCAAAACATCGGTCGTATAAATTGGATAAAAACGGGTTGGCAAAAGTCAGAGAAAATATTTATTTCTTTTAGCTATGGCAACCAAGGAGTTGATTACATTAGTTACCAGTGGGTGTGAGGGATGTGGCCTGCCTGCTCCCCTATGTAAACTTTACTTTTCATTTGCATTTTTCTCTGGTGTTGCTCCTTTTGATGAAGCAATATTTCAGAAATGTATGTTTGCCGGGATGTGAGCCACTTCCGTTAGAATCACATTTCTGACTTGTAACAATCTGCAGCACATTAGCTGGCACAGTGTGATTTTTTTATTTTCCTGTGGATTGACTATGTAACTGTTTCTTGTTCTATTCTTCCCTAAAAATAAGCAAAAGATAAAGATACTGTCCCATCTAACTTCATTTGGAAATCTAATGTAATATAAAAGGGTGAAGCTGCTGGAAGAAAGAAAATATTTTATCTGCAAAGAAACAATTTTGTGGATCAGCATTTAAAGCATAATCGGGGGCACTAACTGAAACTATGCAAGTCTGACATATGTATTGATCTTTTATGCATTACTTGTAGCCCTTTGCATCTCTCAGTCATTTACTTAACAGTTGTTCTGCCTTGTGGTAACATCAGCTATTCTAATATGCATATTTTTTTTTTTTTTTTTTTTTAGACACCACATATTCTTTTTTTTTTAATTTTATTACTTTGTTGAGTGGCAAAGCCCACTGGCCATAAGTGTCCCTTTTGAAGGGCTACCCAGGAGCATTGTTTGTTAAGTGACTTTTTGAAGGACATATACTACATTGTGTTCCCACAGTATGGTACTGGGTTTTTTCCCCCTCACTGTTTTCAGTTTGTTAGAACTTTGAGTGGAACTTGAAACAACTGCTTTTTGTAAGCAAAACTCCATTCAAGTGATTTAGAGAATAATTGCACATGGGGGGATGGGTTCTTCACAAAAACAAGAAAATGTTGCATTTTTATTCTCTAAATTAATAAATTAAGCAAACAAGGGAAAAAAAGAGAAGAAGAAAAAAGGAACAAATATCAGCCAGCGTATATAAAGCAGAAAAGAGTGGCTGATGGCTTGCTCATCTTTACTTTGTGGGGAACGGATGAGGCGGCCATCTTATATACTGACATAATACTGGTACTTCATATACAGCAGAGCCCACAGATAAGATGTTTATGCATGTGAAAGTCATGGGAAGAGACAAGAGTGAGTGTAGTATAACTAGTATAATTAGTATAACTACTATAAGTAGTACAGCTAGTCTAGGTAGTATAACTAGCATAAGCAGTACAATTAGTATAAGTAGTATACTAATATAATTAGTATAACTAGTATAAGTAGTACAACTCGTCTAAGTAGTATAACTAGTATAAGTAGTATAACTAGAAATGCACAATATTGTGAAGGCTTCCTGTCCTGTCACTCAGCTGTTACCCCTAAGTGAGAACAAAGTGAGTGGATGAGCAATAGATGGATACTATAAAAACTGATATAAATGAAATATTAACAAATACAGCAAAAGAATGATAAAACTGAGAGCCTGCAAATGACAAAATCAAGCACTGTGCAAAGAGTACAGAAAGGACACAGAATAGAAAATTAATATTTACTAAAAAAACAAATCTTCAATGAAATCATTAACTCTTTTACTGAAGGTGCTGAGTCCTCAGGGGATGTATAAACTGTGAATTAAAAAAAGTAAGTTGCTTTTCTCTTTTGCAGGGTAGAATTACAAAAAAATTACACTCAACTCAAGGATGATAACTTATAGAAAGATTGATGATGTTTTGTAAGAGAGCAAAAACTGGTGAACAGATCTGGAATAATAAGCACAAACTCTAAAGAAAACATTCCAAACAGCAAAAAATATGAAACAAAGAATCTAATTAAGCACTTTCGCCTACTATTTTCTTTACGGCAGATTAAACTTCAGGCAGACAAATTTCCAGGTCTCAATGAGATCATTACTATAAAATGTTTTAAAGACTAGATGACTGATGAGTTAATTTATTTTAACCCATTAACTATATTTGTTTTATTATTAAGTTTATTTGTATATATAATAGCTGATTTTGTAAATACTGTATATTTAATTTCAATTGTGTGGTACTTTAAGTAGTTTAATTACTACTAACTGAGAACATCATTCCATAGGTTAACAGATGATGAAATTATGGTTACATTTTGGTTTTACAGTGTTTTTATTCATTCTGATTAAGTCCAGTGAAAATAGTGGATGAAAGTACTTAATTAAATACCTTGTTTCATATTTTTGCTGTTTTGCAAGAAAAGCAGAAAGCACAAAGCAGGGCCAATTACAGTTTGACATTTAGAAGTATTCATCAGTTCAGCATACAAGGACGGTGGCCTGTTTGGTATTCTGAAATTCACAAGGAATATCTTGAATCACTCTTCAGACCGATAGTTTTGGCTATTCTAAGTTCAATCTCTGTCTCTTGTTGCAGATAGCAAGTTAAATTCCATTGTCCAAACTGCTTTTTTGCACATAATGATTCATGGCACTACTTCGAGGAAAAAACTTGGTGCCATTAATGCTGTGGTGTCAGGGTAGAGAAAACTGATTTAAATAAGCTGCATTTTTTTTTCTTTCTTATTTCAGACTGTTGCCACATTTTTCAAAATAAAGTTGAGGTTTATTTAATCTACAATATGTATGTTTCCCGTGGTCAGAGAATATATGATCTTTCTCTGCAAAACAATGAAGAAATGGAAAGAGGAGTTGTATGGAGTTTATATCTTGTTGTATCTTTCGGCTTTTCCCAGTTAGGGTTCGCCACAGGGGAACTCCGGTCCGCTAATGAATGGCAGTAGATTTTTATGTACCGAGTTGCCAGCCCTGACGCACAACCTTCAGCGAAGGTACACCCATTCACGCATGTCTCCACACAGAAGACGCTTTAGCTGAGAATCGAACAGGACAACGTCTTACTGTAAGGCGACAACGCTACCGCAGCACCACCACCGCAGTGTATGGAGTTTATATCTGAAGTGTAAAATGTAACTTGCATATTTTCCTGTTAAGAAACAATGGGTCATAAACAATGCAATCAATGCAATTACAGTGTACCTCAAAGAAGCAGCTAGCCAAATGCAAGCAGTTAGTTAAACAGATAATAGATGTGTGGAAAGTCCTGTATTTTTATTGTTTAATGTCTTCTACATTGGGTGGAAAGGGTTAAAGTAATTTAGCACTTGTTCCTGAGAAACTGCTAAATTACATGGCAAGGGTCTGGCTCTGGAAAACAAAATGTTTGGTTACTATTTTCCTTAAGAACAGAAATTATGAGCTAAGCTATACTGATTTAACACTGAAAGTGTCAGTCTGCCTTTATTGGAAATGTTGGTGACTATAGCTAAGAAGGTATGCTCTTTGAATTCCACCTTGTATAATATCTCTTCTAACTAAGAATAGTAAGAGGCAGTACAGAGTCAGTCAGGTTATTTAGCTGTAGATCAGATTCTTATTTACATTTTCTGTCATATGCAGCTGACTGATTTTTAAATTATTTGAGCTTTCCATTGCTTTCCACATATTTAATCTGTGTCTGTCAGCACTGTCTTTATTGCTTAAGTACGGTCTTATTTATTCATTTTAGGATGTTGTAACTGATATTCATTATTTATTTATGGTTACCATTTATTATCTGAGATGAGCATAACTTATAAATGTAGTATTTCAAGCTGCCTGTAATTGACAAAGTTACTCAACCCATTACTATTTGTGTTTATTATCACTTTTATCATTTATATTTGGCTTAATGAAGTGTGGCACAAAAACAGTGTATTTGCCCCTAGCCATATCTAAGGTGGAGGCAGTACTACGGATGAATACTGTAGGGAATCAGAAAATTCTAATAACCTTTCCTGTGAAGTGTGCATGCACACGTGTGTGTGTGTGTGTGTGTGTGTATGCACATAATAATTTGATAAAAGGTAGTTACCATGGATAACAAGAACTGAAAGACACAGTAGTTCACAGAGACAGTGGTGATAAAGAGGGGTGGGGTGCTTGGCCAATGACTCAGCTCTGTAAGTAGTCAGTGTATAATCCTAGCCTGGGTGTGGATGTTCGAAATCCATACTGAGGACAGCAATGCATATTCTGTCTATGATCTTGGAGCCAGGTTATATTTGACAAACAGGTTACTGAATCAGATTTGTGTGCATTTATTTGTACTTAACCATTTTGCTATCAGTTGTGTGACTTGAGTGACTATCCCCCTGGTGACAAGCAGATTTATTGGAGACAATGGTTTGTATCCAAGAACCATAGCCTCTGCCCCTGTCATACCTTGGAATTATATTGGTTGTCAGTATTAGGACTCAACCCAAATCCAGTGCTTGCCTGGTCTTCATATTTGGTGATAAGAAGTGTTGTCTGTGAAAATTGATATAGCAGCTATTTATTTCATGATCGTCTAAGCAGAGAAAGTAGATATGGTTAGACAATTTTTGGTGACTGCTACAGCATTCAGCATTGGAGAAAAACAGGTTGTGTGGACTTTCATGTACTTGATTATCACAGCAATTTTTTTGTTTTTGAACAATGTTATTTTAGCCTTTAAAAAGTGTGCTACATCATCATCTTTTTCTAATTTTGTTCTTGTGGAAATTAAAAGATAATTTCTGTATAAGTCAGAATTTAACCATATAACCTTGGAAGATGCAATGGATTTAATACAAAAAATAAAATCCTAGAAAAAAACAGAAGAAATGGACTGGAATCTTTCAACTTCTTTGAAAAGAAATGCAATAAGAGATGGTTGGATAATAAAAGACAAAAACAGTAAAAAAACTGAAGGACAAATGAAACCCAGTGTATTTCACGGTTATGAATACTTATTAATTTAAAGAAGTTCTTAAATACTTATAAACAGGTGCTGAATATTACTTTTTACATGGTAAATCACTTATTTCTTTCTTTCCCTACTTCAAATGGCTACTAGTACCCTTTTTAAATTAGAGTTTTATTCTTTTAGCTATACATGAAATTAAAGCCACTTATTTTCATTTAGAGATTAAAAGGTTAAACTACTCATTTTATTAAAAGTTAATCATTACTGTGATGAAACGTATGTTAGGTAGCACACTTTCTGATATCTTGGCAGTTGAATAATGTACTATTAAATATAAGGTGCAACAAATTACACTTAAGAGGCATGTTAAGTTACATTCTGGGTTCTTGAAATGGTCCAGCAGTGTGCTACTGATAGTATACTTGACATGCAATAGCACCCAGGAAAGACATGCTATGTTATAAACAAAGTATAAAAAATATAGCTTTTTACCTATATAAAAGGTACTATTGGAATGATATCAAATAATTAGAGCAGCATTCACACTTTTACAAGTTAAACCTGCATCACACATAACTGTCATTTTTAATGCAAGTTTATATACTATGTCTAGTTTAAAAATGACAGTATGCTTTATATTAAACATTTGATACAAATAGAGCTTGCTAAATCATTAAATGTTATTTTTAAGTGCAACGGCTTTTAGTGGTTGGGATACTTTGAGATGTTTTTTATTGTGGTTTGTAGGGGTTTGAGGGATTGATGAGTAGCGTGGAGGTGGCTTGGTTTCACTTGTGAGCATTTTTTGTGAATTGTACACTGATTGTTCATTTTCAAGCCCTTATCATGAAAACTAGCTTGAAACAAGTTAAAGTCATACACACTTTTGTGATGCTGCGGGAGTTCTGAAAATTCTAAGAACTGTTCAGGTTACTTCTTCCTGTCTAAAAGTAAATAATAATAAGCAAAAGACAGTGAATTGCATTCTAAACTACTGTCAGTTATTACATAGTTCTGAATGCTTGCTACTGATAGTATACTTGACATGCAATAGCACCCAGGAAAGTTATGCTATGTTATAAATAAAGTATAAAAAATATAGTTTCTTACATATATAAAAGTTACTATTGGAATGATATCAAATAATTAGAGCAACATTCACACTTTTACAAGTTAAATTTGGATCACACATAACTGTCATTTTTTAATGCAAGTTTGTATCCTATGTCTCCTTTAAAAATGACAGTCTGCTTTATATTAAACATCTCATACAAATAATGCTTACTGAATCATTAATCATTATTTCTTTAAAGGCAATAGCTTTTTAGTGGTTAACATACTTTGAATTTTTTTAGTTTTTTTTTTAGGGTTTGGCAGGGTTTGAGGGATTGATGTATAATGTAGAGGTGGCTTGGATTCACTCATGAACATTTTTGCAAGAGCAGCTTAATAGGAGTCCTTAAAATTTTCAGAACTCCTGTAGCTTCATAAAAGTATTAAGAACTGTCCAGGTTACTTCTTCCTGTCTAAAAGTAAATAATCATAATATTCTGATTCATATGCTAAGATGCCAATGAATACAAATTAGATAATAAGGAAAAAGGCAGCAAATTGCATTCTAAGCCACTGCCAGCTATTAAATAGTTCTGAATGCTTGCAGTATACCAAAAGGATAGTTTATATATTTCTCACATGGGGTAACTGTCTGGTCTTGCAATGGCCCACAAGGGTAGTTAGCCTGGTACTAATTTACAAAGTAATGATCCTATGAACAACTGTACACATAGTAAATAAAACAGAAAAAAATATAAAAGCATCTGACCTATAAATTAATAAATATGAAAATAACAACTGCCTTCTTCTCTATAGTAGACCAGGGAAATAATTTGAGGTACAGGGAAAGATGATTGTAGAGATATTCAGTTTGATCAGCTTATAATAAAGATTCTGAACACCTGTTTAACTTTTCTTGTTCATTATAACTTATTGACAGTCATTTTTAAGATGACACATACTAAAAATATGAGACATGTTAATATGAATCAGAAGCATAAGCTAAGCATTGTCAGTCTAATGTAGAGTTTGAGAGGTAGTTTGTTCATCTTTTTCAACAAACTAGGAATATGTTACTCCATGTTAGAATGCTTTATGGTTACAGCATTAGGTATTTTTATTTGTTTCAAAAGTTTTGTCCATACCTGAAGATTTCATATTGTTATATATCAAGTATATAATAAGTTCTGTACATAAATGTGATTTTATTATACCAGTTTTTTTCTCTTATTTAAATGTCTGATTTTAAATGCATATTTCTTAATGTAAATGGATTGAATAATCCGGTAAAGAGGGGGAGTCTGTTCAAATACTTGCAATTACATAAAGCTGAAATAGTATTTCTACAGGAAACACATTTACTTAATAAAAATGAAAATAAACTTTCATTAAACAATTATTTGTCTAAAAGTAAATAATCATAATAGTCTGATTCATATGCTAAGATGCCAATGAATACAAGTTAGATAATAAGGAAAAAGGCAGCAAATTGCATTCTAAGCCACTGCCAGCTATTAAATAGTTCTGAATGCTTGCAGTATACCAAAAGGATAGTTTATATATTTCTCACATGGGGTAACTGTCTGGTCTTGCAATGGCCCACTAGGGTAGTTAGCCTGGTACTAATTTATGAACTTATGATCCTATGAACAACTGTATACATAGTAAATAAAACAGAAAAATATATGAAAGCATCTGACCTATAAATTAATAAATATGAAAATAACAACTGCCTTCTTCTCTATAGTAGACCAGGGAAATAATTTGAGGTACAGGGAAAGATGATTGTAGAGATATTCAGTTTGATCAGCTTATAATAAAGATTCTGAACACCTGTTTAACTTTTCTTGTTCATTATAACTTATTGACAGTCATTTTTAAGCTGACACATACTAAAAATATGAGACATGTTAATATGAATCAGAAGCATAAGCTAAGCATTGTCAGTCTAATGTAGAGTTTGAGAGGTAGTTTGTTCATCTTTTTCAACATACTAGGAATATGTTACTCCATGTTAGAATGTTTTAGGGTTACAGCATTAGGTATTTTTATTTGTTTCAAAAGTTTTGTCCATACCTGAAGATTTCATATTGTTATATATCAAGTATATAATAAGTTCTGTACATAAATGTGATTTTATTATACCAGTTTTTTTCTCTTATTTAAATGTTTGATTTTAAATGCATATTTATTAATATAAATGGATTGAATAATCCAGTAAAGAGGGGGAGTCTGTTCAAATACTTGCAATTACATAAAGCTCAAATAGTATCTCTACAGGAAACACATTTACTTAATAAAAATGTAAATAAACTTTCATTAAACAATTATTTGGTTTTAGTAGGTTCTGGCTTTCCCGCTAAAAGAAGAGGCACCCTCATTTTATGGGACAACTAACCAGTAACGACTAAAGCAAAAGATACCTGTGTTGATAAAAATGATGCTACACATTGTTATAACTGAGTGGAACAGAAAACTATATACACTGGTGAATGCTTATTAGATTCCAGGGGTTGCAGCTGAAATGCAAAAAAATACTTAGACACTATAGCCTATTACATGAAAGGTGAATTAATAATGGCTGGTGCTTTTAATTGTATTTTTTCAGACAAAGATTCCAATGCAGAGAGAGAAAGCTGAGAATTACATCTTCAGCCAAACACTTAACACATTTTGTAAATTTAATGAATTTAAAGAATATATTTGAGCTAAGGAAAACAAACTCACTTCAACTTATCCATTATTCATACAGATATGGAACACAAACAAATATTGATAAAAGGTTTGCCTCAAACAATCTATTATATACCAGAGATGTTTCAATAGTTTCATGTCCATTATCAGAGCACAATGCTGTAATTTTTAATATTATTTAAAAAAACTGACAATTTAATGCATCACAGGAGATTACCAGCAGACATTATTAAAATAAAAGGATTCAAGGATTGGTATATTAAAGATATCATACATTTCCTAGAAATAAAATAAATGGTGAAGTACACAAAAATGGGCACACTAAAGTTAAATCTAAAACCAAATGACATTATCAGTCAGTCTGAACTTAAAAAGTTAAATGCAAAATATGTTGAAATTCTAAATCATAAAGTTTCAATAAACCTGGATAAACTTAAACTCCAGGCATATTCAGTAAACCCTTTAAGTTTGGCAAACTTGCTCTTAAATCAAAGAAACTGAATAAACTAAATCATATAAAGAAATGTTAACACAAATAATAAAAAAGAAAGAAGAACAGATATTAAAGATATATTTGAGGACTTTACAATATGTTATGAAAATATAAACAATAATACAAATAACCTAGATAATGATGATATTGATGAAACTTTTCTAAGGGAAATATAAATAATGAAATAGCAAGTGACATACAAAATTGAATAGCCAGTAAAATCACAATAATAAACAAAAAAAAACAAGATCGCTGCTTTAAGGAAGACTCCTCAGACACCAAAAAGTTGAT
Source organism: Protopterus annectens (assembly GCF_019279795.1). Taxonomy (NCBI): domain Eukaryota; kingdom Metazoa; phylum Chordata; order Ceratodontiformes; family Protopteridae; genus Protopterus; species Protopterus annectens. Next base: position 1,190,381,159 of record NC_056739.1, read on the forward strand.
AGTTCTAATTTAAATAAGTTTGTCTTTTGTATTTTGGAAAAGGTGGCAGCAAACAACAGGGAAAGAAGTTGGTCGCCCTATTTGGAATTCAGGGAAACTTATTGGCAGGATCTACTTAATGCAATGCAATTCCCAGGGATCAATGATAGAATTTCCATTAGTAGTTTACTATCATTAAAAGTGGATAAAATTTAAATGTCAGTGCTTTGTGGTAGATTGTCATCAGCTGGTTCCAGTTTCAAAAGTCAAAAATCAAATTATTTTAAGTTTTACTGGACTGTATTCATTTTAATCCAATGTGTGACATGACATAATAGAATTTGTTTTTAATGTACTTTAGTTTTAATTAATGATGGGGTTTGACTGAATCACCTTTGTAATATAAGGGTGAATTTTTAATGGGAAGTTTACCTGATGAAGTTCCGGGTTAGTAATTAAAGGAACGAAAGTGCTCATTAACTTTCTGTTGTCCAAGGAGATTTCCTTACAGCAGCGATATTGTTTTGTTGTTGTTATTTTTTTATTGTGAAAATAACAAGTGAACAAATAAAAAAATTGATAGACCATTCACTTTACCAGATATAAAAGATCAAATAAAAAGTTAAAAATAATAAGGCTTAGATGGTCTATTACCACAGCTATATAAAATACTACCAGATGATGCAGTTAAAATATTATATAATCTCCATAGAGAAATAAAAACAACTGTTGAAGTCCCCCCATAATGAAAATATTCCCTTATATCACAAATTTTAAAACAAGATAAGGATCCTACAAAGTGTTCATCATACAGACCTATTTATATTTTAAATGTAGACTATAAGATGTTCATATCCATTTTAGCTAACAAAATTGATCTTCTTATAACTAAAGTAATTAAGAATGATCAAACTGGGTTTATTTGAAATAGGCAAGTGCAGGATAATATAAGAATACATACATTAATAGACTATGCAAATATAAATAAAAAAGAACTTTCTATGATTAGTCTTGATTTAGATATAATTAAGTTAAGACCTATAGTAGACAATAATAAGTTTATTCTCAAAGACACAAAACAGTTTTTGATTGAGCTTTATGATTGCCTCAAAGACATAACGGATACTTCTGAATTGACCTTTCTGACTATGGATGTGAAATCATTATTCACAGTTATCCCTAACTCAGTGGGAATTGAATTTTTGTACCGCCATTTGAATAGGGTATCAGAGATGTCTGAATCTAATATCATGTTACTGATCTCATTGTTAGAACTGGTGCTGAACAATAACATTTTCTGCTTTAACGGTCAATGTTTCTTACAGAAGGAAGGCGTAGCTATGGGCACCTCTTGTGCCAATAGCTACGCCAACCTTTTCATGGCAGAATGGGAGCACACATTTATGTACCATTTACCAGCATTTGAGGAACAGATAATATTCTACAGACGTTTTGTGGATGACCTCTTCTTTATTTGGAGAGGCTCCACTAACATGTTATGTGAATTTGTTGAACAATTAAACAATAATACATTATACCTTGATTTTAGCCATGAGGTTTCTACAACTAGGATTTCTTTTCTTGATGTTTATGTAGAAAGGCTACCCAGTGGACTGATTAATACAGGTGTTTTCAGGAAGCCATGTCAGATCAATACACTTTTACATCGACATAGCATGCACCCTCATTATGTATATAAGAACATTGTTAAGGGTCAGGCGATGAGGGCCTCTAGATATAACCCAACCACCATAGGGTATACACAAGATCTAGACGAATTACAGCAAAGATTGTTGCAGCGCTGTTACAAGGATACAGATATTCTTGGGGGCTTTGGAAACGTTAAAGAGTCTAGAAACAATAAAGCAGCACCGTATTTTTCTCATGAATGGACAGTAGCAGCACAAGTAAATGATCCACCTGAAGTTATTAAATCTAGCTCTCATAAAGCAGCATTTACAATGTTTTATACGAGTGATGCATGGAGAATAAAAGATGTGGTTAAATCACATTGGAATGTGTTAACGGTAGACACACAAGTTAAAGACAGGTTAGGTGAAGTCCCACATTTTATATATAAGAATAAAAAGAATCTTAAGAAGATATTATGTAATAAACATCTGCCCAAACCTGAGACTATTGGAAATATAAGAGGCACTAATAGTTGTGGCAATTGCAATTTCTGTTCATATATAGACAATGATGTTATTTTCACACATCCAATTAGTCAACAGAAACATTATTTGAAAGTTAATGGGAATTGCACATCTAGTAATGTTGTATATATTGCTACCTGCTCGAAATGTACTTCCTTCTATGTAGGAAAGACCAACAGACGTTTAAAAGATCGTATACGTGAACACCTGTATGGCATAAGAATGCAGCATAAGACTAATGCATTAGCGAAACATGTACTTGATTCTGACCCTACACATACTTTTTATTTTAGGATTTTAGAACAGATGAATATCAATGCCAGAGGAGGTGATATCAGAACATACACTGAGAGCAGAGAAAATATGTGGATTATTAAGCTTAGATCAGATATACCTCCAGGTCTCAATGCCAAATTATCTGTCAAACCCTTCCTAAGGATGAGAAGGCTTAAAGTACACTGACAGGTACCCATTGCTAATTTATACTTTATTTTTATTTTTATTACAATATAGTTCTTGGGTTTGAGCACACAACAGTCTCGGCATAATTAGGTTCTTTTATATTTTTTAATTTTATATATATAGACAGACAGTTCTCTTAGTTCTGTCATGCTTTATAAATGGTCAATTTAATTAAATATGGTGGCCACTGTCATTTTATTGTTCATGATTAATACAAGGTTTTAATGTTTTTTGACATATGAATTTGCATTTTCAGTATGTTATATGTTATGTTTTTACTTGTGTCACTTATGGAGTATTTTGATGTTTAATCTCTATAAGTTTTAATTTTGACGTTCTCTTTTTTATGTAAGTTGAAATGTTGAACTGGGTGGAGTTATTGAGTAGCATTTCCCGCCCTTGAACTGATTTAAATGTGTATGAGTGTGTTTGTCAGTTGTTACATGAGTCTGAAGAAGCCATGTAGGTGAAAGCGCTTACTCTAATAAAACAGTCTGTTTAACGTCTTTGTGGGATGCGTTTTATATCCGTTTGATAATAGAATAACAGTTAACTTGTTTGAACTACAACGGCTTATATTCTTCAGCTGTGTTCTCTCCTCCGTGCTTTGGATTCAATTTATCGTTACATACGTTGTGCATTTGGAGGAGGGTTTACTCCACGTCTCTTATTTTCCTTCTTGATTTAGATATGTTTTTTGACTCAGCAAATTGGGCATACCTGTTTAAAATACTTAAAGTGAATAATTTCTCACCTGAGCTAATTGGATTAATTTCTAAGTTATGCAACAACTCTTGTGTTTATGTTAAAATAGGTTATTTTCTAATTCCATTAAATTACAAAAAGGCACAAACAAGGCTGTCCATTATCACTTTTACTTTTTGCATTAGCTGTAGAACCCTTTGCTAATAGTACTGGATCCAATAAGAATATTGATGGTATCAAAATAAAATATGATTTTGAACTAAAGATTCAAGTCTTTGCTGATGATATTTTACTAACAATAGGAAATATAGAAAATGCATTAGAACATCTATTTAGTTCTATGAGTCAGTTTGAATAAATCTCAAATTTAAGATTTAATTATACTTAATTAATTAATTACATTAATTAATTCATTCATTAATAAAAAATAAAAAAACATACAAAAAAAATCTAACTTCAATTGGAATAGCAATCAAATGAAATACCTTGTTATAACCATTATGTTTACTAGTAAAGAAATGATACAAACAAACTTTCAACAAGTTGTTGATAAAATTTTAAGTTTAGTCACAAATTGGAACAAATTCTTCTTTACCATAGAAGAATTATTAATGCTCATTAAGATGGTAATTCTCCTTAAAATATTATTTCTCTAATAATCTTTAGTACTATCTCCACAAAAAAAAAAATTGTTGAAAAAATATATAATATTCTATGTTTTTTTGGCATCCTAATAAACCATGAGTTTCCTTTGACTGTCACAGAAAAGGCTGGGATTATGGTGGAATATGATTACCTGATATTCAATTGTATACTACTTCAACAATTGTAAAAGTTATATTGTTGTCAATAAATTCATTTTATGATTTAAAATGGAAACAAATACATCAGGAAATAGTATTAGTAAATACTAAATATATCACAATCAGTCATAAACAAATAGTCCCTGATAGTTTTATCTGGTTAATAAAATATTTTTGAATAAATGGAATCACACCCTCTTCTCAAATTTCCTCTTTCCAAAAGTTCACATATTCTAACCATTGTATTAAAGGTTTAATGTTTTCTAAGTTCCCAATTGCATATACAAATGACTGCTTAGAAACTCATAACTTCAACAAAATGTTAGTATTGACACAACAAAGAAGCTTAATTTATTGGCATCAGTTATTAAATGGTACTGATATATATATATATATATATATATATATATATATATAGAGAGAGAGAGAGAGATAGTTGACAATTTAAGGTGTGTGTGTGTATATATATATATATATATATATATATATATATATATATAGATATAGATATATATATATATATATATATATAGTGTTGAAAATGTAAGGTTCAAATACAATCAGTATTCTGAGAACTGGATAATTTTACAAATATTTAGAGACTTTGTGAATCCAGTGATAAATAATAAGATATTTAACCCAGGCAAGAAATTGTTTCCCAAATTATTGGAATTCTTAATTAATATCAATAACATTACAATGAAAAATAAATTATATGTGTCACAAATTTATAAAATGCTTAAGTTAGATTTCACATATTTAGACAATTCCTATTGGAGCTATTTCTCAAAAATGAATAGTGAAGACATCTCTGAAGAGCACAAGAAAATAATATTAAAATCTACAGATACAACCACATCTTCATTATATTGGAAAATTGTCACTTGGAAAATTCTTACACAGAGCTTTTGTCATTCCTAACAAAATTACAATAATGCATAAATCAAATACAATTAAATGCTGGAGATGTGATTCTAAAATAAAAGCTGATTGGATGTATATGGTATATGAATGGGAAGTCATCTCCCTTTTTGAAAGGATTAACAACTTCAATCAAGCTCTATGTTCAGATAGATGTAATATTTTTAAATCTTTAGTTTTATTTATTGCTCTGATTCCTGAGATAACCCAAGTGTCTTTTCTTTTGTCAGAAATCTAATTACTAAAAATTGGAAATATAAAGTTACCCCTTCTAGTGTTGAATTTATTAGTATGGCAAAATTGTTTGCAGTGGTGAATAAAGATGAGTACTTCTAATATTACACATGGTGCAGTGGTAGCATTGTTGCCTCACAGCAAGAGGTTCTCCCGTTCGATTCTCAGCTGGAGTGCAGGGAGTGCCTTCTGTGTGGAGTCTGCATGTCCTCCCCACAGTTGGGTGGGCATTTGAAAGACATGCGTAAATGGCCGTGCCTTCGTTGAGGGTTGAATGTCGAGCTGGCACCTCAGCGTTCGTCAAAAAATCTACTACCAATCATTAGTGGACCGGAGTTCCACTGTGGCGACCCCTAACCGGGAAAAGCTGAAAGACAACAACAACTTCTAATATTACACATTCATATAAATATTGGCTTAAACTTAAACACTTGCTTGAAAAATATTAATTGTTGTTGATATGTATAACTTTGATGTACTTATCAGCTGTGGACCTATGTAAATAGCTATTTGTTTGTTTTATAGTTGATTTGTTTATCTATTGTTTCAAAATCAATAAAAAAAAAAAAATAATTTAACCATGTGTGATTTTGTTGTAATCTAGTGACAGATGATTTTATTTTAACTGAATGGAAACAGTTATTGGATAAGTTTTTGAACAGCAATGATGGACGTATTAACTTCCTCACTTTTGCAGCCACTGCTTTATGCAAGAAAGTAAGAAACTTATATATTGAATTGTGTTATAATTCACAGACTAACAAGTTTTGTTCAAAGATTTTCTAGGAAATCCACTTTTTATGGATACTGACATGATCTCAGTGGTCACCCAACATACATAAATAATTTCATTAAAAATCAAATATTTAGCCTGTTGAAACTCAAGAGTAAATCAAGTTAAAACAGTTGTTTGTGCATAAGCATTATTATGCTGATTTTGTTACAAGTAGTTTGAGAGAAACTGATTTGCACAGGACTGCTAAATACCTTCCTATCCTTTCCATTAATCAAGCTGAACATCTGCGCAATGGCCAATGTTAGGGCAACAACAGTGTCTTCACCAGTGTTTTCAGAATACTATTTGCTGATGTTCATATCAGGGGCACAATCACAGGAAACTGTAAGTTCCCTGGGAGTAACCTTAATGTCAAGCTGCCGCTTTTATAAATAAAAAATCAGTACAATTAAGGATAGTTTGGAGAATGGGAATGAGCAGACTGGAGGTTTTTTAGAAGTAAGACCTCCAAGGCATGTTTACAAGACCCCCAAGGCACATTTACTTCTGTTCATATTGCTAGTACAGTAAGAGTAACCCTGGTATGGATCTGGTATGCGTTAATAAATCCTTTGAGGGTGAATGAACATTTCACTTGCAAGCCAGTTAGGGTGATTTATGGCATTTCCTTATAACGTTTTGAGTTTTTATGGGGGTAAGATCACAGAGAATATGAGCATTTCTACACAGTTGATAAAAAACATAGTTATTAATGCCATATATAAATACGCTGCCATGTGTACGATGCATTGTAGGGGTCAATTTTAATAACTTTTTAAAATATCTATATATATATATATATATATATATATATCTATATATATATATATATATATATATATATATATATATATATATATATATATATATATATGGATCTAGGACTGTTGAACGAAACTTCAACAGTCCAAATCCAACTTCACCAAACACACTTTAACAAAAGTGCTTTTACCGAAAAAGCACTTTCACTAAAGTGGATTAAAAAAAAAAGAAAAAACAAGAAAAAAGCATTTATGTACGGGGGCAAGCCCCCCTTCACCCCCCATGTGAGGGGCTATGCCCCCCACACACCCCACTTTAATATTCTCACTCCAAAATTGCACTACAGTGGAGAAAAGCAAAAAATTCCCTTATCCGCATGTACAATCTCCGCAACAGACACTCCCCCACAACTCCCTCTACCTGCAGGCATACTTCCGCAAAAGTGCTTCTACGATGAAAAGCACTTTCGCAGAAGTATGCCCGGCCATTTAGGATTTGGTGAAATGGCCATTCACGCATCAGTCCTAGACCTATATATATATATATATATATATATATATATATATATATATATATATACATATACATATATATATATATATATATATATATATATATATATATATATATATATATATATAGATATATATATATATATATATATATATATATATATATATACACACACACACACAGACACACACACACACGGGTTAACTAAACTCTGTCAAATTGTCAGTTCTTCAGCAGATTGAAGCCCTTGTAAAATTCATCAACAGCACTCGTCTAGTGCTGGAGATATCAAATGAAGGAAGATCGAGGAAAAGTAAGTGCAGGTTTGGAATTTTAATGCTGAAAATTTTGGCTACAGCAAAAGTTTCATCATTAAAGGGTTGGGAGCATGTATGGGGTTGTTTGTAAGTTAGCTGCAAAGAAAGAACTAAGGAAGGTATAGATTTAGTGTTGAGCATGTGTGCGGCTGTATGTTTTGTGTGACTGAATGCCTTATTTAGTGTTAGTGTGCTAGATCCTATGAGCAACTTCTCCTTTTACTAATAACCTGAAATCAACAAACAATCCATTTCTGTCACTATCAACCAAGAAACAACATCATTATTCATCAGCCTGCCAAAAACTGTATTAAACACACAACTTTAATTTAGGCTTAAAGCAGATGTTAACGTTTCTCTAAACAGTGCAGTTCAGGCAGGCATGCAACTTCAAAAGCAGCACTTGTGTGCCACTGGCAAATGCCATTGAAAGTGTAGCTCTGGACCATGTTTCATTCTGCCATGTGACAATCTGCCTAAGGCCATTTGCCCTTTGTATGGATACTGTCTCTTATGTATGGAAGTATGAAGTGTGTTTTTGGACTGTTAAAGCAGGACACAATTAAGTGAAGGCAGCAACGCCATAATCAGACAACTAGATACTAGTTAACTGACATTACTCAGTGCGACAATTCACATTAACTGCATTTGTTACATAAAACAGTCTTCAATGTAAAGCTTATGATATAGACATTTGTTTTTGGACTCATCTGTGTAGGTCAGCACACCTCTATGTGAGTATCCCCAAATACATCTGAAGTTAAATTCCTAATGTTCTACATCTTTACTTTAGTCAGATATTGATTATTTCACTACAGTACTATCCTTGCTTCACCTTTGTCACATGTAATCTACATTTCTGAAAATGCGACTGAGGTGAATACTACGGTTGCCTCTTCTCAATCCAGCAAGTGCTTTCTGTAACACAATAATATCATGTGAAGACAGGTCATTTGTGTCGTGGAAGGCAGCATCTAATCTGCTTCCCTGAATGCCTATGTCCATAGTGTTGAGGATTCTGTTTCTGCACATTCCTGACACCTCCGTTTCCAGACAGGCAGGTTATCTCATCATTATATTCTTACACCATTTCAGCTTCCAAATAATTAAAGTCTGCACACAAATGTGTTTCCTTCCTTTCTGGGATACTCTTGCTGTACGTATGCAGAACCTTCTTCCTACAATCCCATTTCCTCATATTTTCTATGAATTTATTAATGTAGGGTCCATTGTTTGCTAAAGAGGCAAATTAATGTTTTGTGGGTCAAGCTATATTCCCAAGGACTTAAAAATGGCTCACTCAAGGGAGAAGAAAGCGAATTTATGTTGCCATAAAGCATTGATTTGGTATTCTCCTGTTTAACAATTATGTGAGCTATTACAGTTAAGCTCATGGAGAAATAAAAAAATATATTATATTAACCATGCTGAAGAAAAGGAAGACTGCCACTCTGCTTGAAGAATGATACAGTGTCTTTAAAAAAGATTGAACTGCAACCTATGAAAACATTACAAACTTGTTATAAAAATATGCAACAGTGAACAAAATATAAAATATCAACTTGTTATGTAATATGTTGAGGTAGTAAGCATTATTTATTGACATTTCAGTAAGAAAAGGCCTTCATCGTTGCACTAGAATTATCCAGTTTGTCACAACACCTTCCTGCTGTTGCAGAAGCTAGGCCGTTAGCTTTCCATGAGCCACTGCTGCTTACAGTACTCAGACGTTTAATAAATAAGGCTCACTCTATAGTAAGACTGCTGTTTATAATGTTTTAAGGCCTTCAGTTATTATGTTTCAATCTCAAAATCTTAAAGAGGCACATCTTTGTTTAAAACTGCTAATCTTTGTTTTGTTTTGCTGTTTAAACTAACAACCAAGCGAAAAATTAAGTTAAACATATAAGCAGAACTATATAACTGCAGCCATATTATACTGATATTCCAAGAGGAGATTTGTATAACTTAGGTTCCAAAAATGTGTAGAAGAGATATCACACTCAGCTACAAATAATATTTGCTATACTTGGCGTTGATGCCTTCACCAAAATAAATAACCACCTTAAGAATTTCAGCATGGTCTTTTCTGTGCATCAGTGTGCATGTCAAGAAACTGACTTGTACTGTCAGTCACTACTGCTATGAAACGGTGCTTGGTGGTTAAACACTTCTGAACTCATCTTTCTCATAAGGTACCATTCTTAAATGAAGCCTGCCAGCAGTCTTGAAACACCTGGAATATAAATAATTAGGAAGTTTATAATTAGTTAGCTGTGGAACAATATTATGCTATTAACATCTTCAGTGTAGGCATCAGACTGACCTTCCATATTACTATTTTTTCTACCTCACCTCCTTCCTTGTGACTTGTAAAATATTTTTTTCTGCAATTTTCTTCTAGAAATACATAAGTAGTAAGCAGTGTCAGGAATAAGAGAACTGAAACTTAGATTAACAGTGTACAAGTGACATGCTGCATATATATTTAGCAACATTAAAAATGTAGGTCTTGTACTCTTTGTGGAAACCAGGTAGTTTTCATCATAAGCACACCTGCAGAGTAACTGATATGCATAAAAAGTTCAAAAAGACTTCATGGCATGTTTGACTTGAGAACTCAATTTACCTTACTGTCACAATTTCATGAATACCTTAAAATACAACCCCACAAGTACTGCACTTAAGAAAATAATCTATACCTATCGTTTTCATAAATCATTTTTAAACAGTTTTAAGATTAAAGTAAACCATGTCAGTGTAGCTGAAATGTAAAACCCCATCTAATTTCATCATGTTCTGTATTCAAAAGTTCTCATAACGGAGGGCCAGAGGGCATGGTGTCCCATACTGCAAATGCAGACTTTGATGTGCTTTCTGTCTGTGAGTTTCCACTTTATAGGCTACAGCTCTGATATAAGCTCTAAGCAGGAAACATACTTACCTGGTTTTCATTTCTAGCAGAAAATGTATTTGAACAAATAGACAGAAAAAAAAAAACGCTCACAATGCCAATCATAGAATACAACTGAAGTAATATAAAGAAAAGATATGATTTTCCAGACAAAAGTTAGAAGTTGTTTAATATGTTAAGTATATAAAAAATAACATGAATATGAATACAAAACTGTTTCACTTAAAATTGATTCACTTATTTCATCTTTAAGTCACTGACACTATTGTTCTATGAGTCAGATTTGCTATCAACTTTACTGCGGTCACTTGAGTAACTAAATACTACAAAGAAAATGTAAAAAATATGGCAAACTATAGAAGGGAAAGGGTATATTTGAAGAGTACCATACTCATAAAAATGTTAAAGTTTTGTATTTAAGAAACACGAATGGCATCATACTGACCCAAAAATCATAGGACAAGTCTGAAATGTATACAATATATGAAATATATATTTAAAGTGATTTAACCATAGCAAAACTTTTCAAAGAGAATCCAATTAATCAGACAACACATATAAAGCTGTGACATGCTTGATGGACACCGTGGGAAAACATTTTTAATTTCCTTTGTCGATATTTGTCTAGGGTTCAGCCATGAAAATATGATCTGTTTACAAACGTAAATATGTGTTGCATGTTAACTTCTAGAACTCCAGACTCAGACATTTTATAAAAGTCCTCCTGAAATGAATGATGGACAGATGGTTCCATTATGAAACCATGATTTACAGTACGCTGAGGAACCAAAATCCCAAACACAAATTACTGAAAGATCAGAAGGCAGAAATCTCTAACTGTAATAACTGTGCCCCTCAACATCCCACACCCCCTGACCTTGCATATTTCAATTCCATGGTCTCACAAACATGAAGAAGGGAGAAATGTATTTTTATTCAACATTTGTTAACCGGGAAAGTCCGACTTGAAACAAGCCAATTTTCAGTGGAGGCCCTGGGAGAAACACTCCAGATGCATGTCTTTGTAATGTGGGAGGAAACCGGAGCACCCGGCAGAAACCCACACAAATGCAGAGAGGACATGCAGACTCCACGCAGAAGGCACCCCAGCTGAAAATCGAACCGGAGAACCTCTTGCTGTGAGGTGACAATGCTACCGCTGCACCACTGCACTGTCCAAAATCTCTCCAAAGACAGGGTTCCCTGGTGGAGCACACATAGAAATTGCACTGGCAGTGACTTCCTATGGAAAACAGTGCACCCCATTCTGCTCCTCAGTGTCTCATCATTTGGCCACTTGGAACATGAGAAATTTCATCTTGGCCACCTACAGATACACGTGGACAGACTAGTTGGAAAAATACAAAGAAATGATAATAACAAGAGAGATTCTCACTAACAGACAAAGTAGAACTGAAATATAACCTAAAATTAAGGGTCACATTGCTGTTTCATAATGCAAACTGCCACTCCAGCTTTCATGATAGATTGAGTAGAAAAACTGCTGCTGAGTGTGATGCATTTTGCTGAATACATTTCACTGATGATTTGCCATTGCTCAAACACCTGTGTGCCTCAGTGAGAGCTTGGCACCAGGGTATACC